>NC_056733.1:1742040118-1742335118 GCF_019279795.1 Protopterus annectens | reverse complement strand
CTCTCGGCTGTCCTTGATGTCACATCCATTCATTTTGCAATATCGTACAAAAATTAGCAAAAGACAACTTAACTACTACTAAAACAATGTTCATGAAAGCCCTCAAAGTACAGACATTTCATAACAATGTTTATTTGCTTAACAGATAAAGATGATTTTCTTTGTAACATGTAGGACAGAAGTGACTTCATGAGTTGGTAACGTGGTCAGTGTGATAACATGCAGCAGAGATTCTTTTTTGTATTTGTACTTTTGTGGCTGGTGATAGGCTACATTTGTATTAGTATCAGAAAGACAGCTAGGGAAAGGTAGCTTACATAAACAAATTAACTGTTTTTTTGTATTTGTTTATAATTCGATTATCCAATAAAAACTTGACAATAAACCACTTAACTGTAAATAAACTTCCCCTTACAAGTATCCAAAATAGTTTTTCCCAGAGTTCTATTTGGATACATATACAACACTTACAAAGCAATTACAATTTTTTTACTAATACAAATCACTACATAATGGAAACTTACTTCAATATTTAATTTTCAGCTGTTTAAAATATAAACCGAAATGCTTTATACATAAATGACATAACAGCTTCACATAACATACATTAAGTGGGTGGAAATTACGTCCAACTAGTGTCACACTATGGGTGGTTCTTGCTACTGTACATCCCATGTACACAATCACCTACTAAGGCTCTGTTACTTAATAGATATTTGGGAAGTTTCTGTGTTGAACACAAATGTTTGTCAAGAGGAACAGCTGTGAGCATGAAATTAAATGAGAGTGAAAACGTTTTTTAGGCTGCAGCAATTACATACAACAAGAAGAGTGCCTCCCTTCAGAAATAGGCAACTTAAAAATCTACTAAGCCAATGCTCACAGCCTCTCTAAAAAGACTGAATAGCAATAAAAGGAACCAGTTCTTAAATATTCTATTATTCTTATTACTGAATCAAGGTAACATAGGGAAATGGTTATACCAGATTTTCAAAAATTTGAATGTTTAAGGGATCGTGCTGGGGGCAGTGTAACATTTATACACTCTTTTCTTGTCAGCAAGACTACTAGCTGGCAAAAGTTATTAAATGTTCGCTGTTGAATTGTTTGGGTTAAGTGAGAATGTGCCATTAAAACTTTTGGCATGTTATAAATCTACTAGAGACTCTCTCGATCAGGTTGACTACCGAAAAAGCTGGGTTCCAAACTAGATTTGGAAAATGCAGTTGTAGGTTCATACTAGGCTATCTGCCCTGGGGCAATTATAAGCCTAGCCCGATTCTGTATGGCTTACGCCACCCCTTGATTTGAGTATACTGTGCCCTTTTTAAGGTTTAGTTTACTGTGCCTCTGTCTAATAATGACACGGGAGTAATCCCTGGGACAAACCTACGATCCCCCATCCACTTATCGAGATTCTTCTTGAAGAGATTCAGTGAGGTGCTCTGCCTCACATGAACTGGAATTCTATTCCAGAGCGAAGGGAGCCTCTAGGTTATGAACCTGTCCCTCCAGCAAGTTCTATTTATTTCTGTGCGGAGGTTCAAGTCCCTCGAGAGTGTGGCTCTACGGGATTTAGATTTACTGAGGTGGCGCATGTCCATTAATTCTGGATTTGACATAGCTTTGTACGTCAGGCATAGATCGCCTCGAAGTAGGCGGTATGCAACTGAGTAGAGCTGGAGTTTTTTTAACCGAGCAGCATATGGCATCTGTTTGAGACCCTTGATCCTCTTGGTGAGATACTTTTGGGGTCTTTCTAATTGCTGCAGGTGTCGGGTAAGGTACATCCCAAAAGGGGCATTGTATTCTATGATGGGCCTGATGAGGGATTAATAAAGGGGCACGATTACCTCTCTTGATCTAGATGTGAAACCCTTCGTGATGAGGTGGGCTATGTAGAAGGTCTTTCTAACCACTTTGGCAATGTGGTTTTCAAAGGAGAGATTGCTATCAACTTGGGTCCCCAGGTCCCTAATAACTTTTTCTGTACTTAATGGGTTTCCGCCTATGTGGTAATTTGTGGGCACATTGTTTTTGCCAAAGGGTATGACTATACATTTTTTGGCATTTAGCTTTAAACCATGGCGCTGGCACCAGTTATCTGTCTCTGTGAGAGCTTTTTGAAGGATGTTTGTGTCAGCTGGAGAGTTGATTATGGCGCCCAGTTTGCAGTCGTCTGCGAATTTGGTGAGCCATAGTCCTCCCACGTTTGCCTGTACCTCGGAAAAGTATATACCGAACAAGAGTGGTCCCAGGACAGAACCCTGTAGGACGCCACTTGTGACCGGTTTCGAGTCTGACATGGCTCCAGCAACTCCCACTCTGTGGGTTCTGTCTTTGAGCCAGTTTGCGACCCATCTTGTGACATAGGGGTTTAAGTTGGATAGCTTATCTATGATGCCCGAGTGGGGTAGTGTGTCAAATGCCTTTGCAAGGTCCAGATAGGCTGTGTGGACTACCTTCCCTTCGTCTATGACTTTGGTGACTGTTTCAAAGAAGTCAACCAGGTTTAAAAGGCAGGATCTGCCCTTGACAAAGCCGAACTGGGTAGGATCTAGTGTCTGTAGGTCCCCAATGTCTTTGTTTATGAGCTCCATGATGATCCTCTCCATAGCCTTGCAGAGTAAGCTAGTCAGGCTTATGGGGCGATAGTTTCCAGGGTCCGTAGAGGCTCCACCTTTGTGGAGTGGGACCACTGTTGCTGTACGCCATTCTGTGGGCACATATCCTGTAGTGAGGCTGAGATTGTATAGCTGTTTTATTTGAGGGATTAGTTCCTCTTGTAGTTCATGTAGGACCCAACCTGGGACGCCATCTGGTCCCATGGAAGCAGTGTTTTTTGCTTTGGAGAGGGCAGCCTTCACCTGAGCATCTGAGATGTTTGGGAGGCAGCCCTCTGCCAGGATAGATACTTGCTCTTTTGGGAGTTTGCACTGAACCTGTCTGCCAGGATATTGGCGATGTCTGTGGGTTCAGTGTATTTTTTGTCATTTAGAATCAACTCAGAACAAGTCTGGGAGTTGCATCCCAGGTTTCTAACATAACTGAAAAAAGCCTTATGAGATTGTCTTTGGTGTCCTGTGCAATTTTTCTCTCGAAGCTGGCCTTGGAGGATTTTATGAGGGATCGTAATTTTTTGCTAGTACTGATCAGAGATGCCTTCCTTATTAGGGATTTTGCTCTATCATGTAGTAGCTTCCTCCTTCTGTTATACAGTTTATTTATGGCAGGGGTCCACCAGACTGGACGCCTGCCTTTGGATGATTGTGTCTTGGTTTTGTTTGGGATAGCATGATCCATGGATTCCTGGAGATGTCTGTAGAATGCATTTATATAGGATTCTGCAGTTTGGGCTGTAGTTTCCACTGGCCCTGGGGCCTTGAAGGATTCCACTTCAGTTTTGAGAAGTGAGAAGTTCGCTTTTGACAAGTTTTCACTGTGGTTTTCTGGGCTGGGGGTGGGGTCGGGATGTGGACATCCAGTGAAATTAATTTATGGTCTGATCTTACCAATGAGGGATATACTTCTGGTGAGGAGCATAGAGTCCCCATGTTGGTAATGATCAGGTCTAGTATGTTGTCCCCTCTTGTGGGAGTGGTGACTAGTTGTTCCATAGCATTTGAGTTTATAATTTCCAGGAATCTTTGGGCTAAGGTGCTGAGGCTTGAGTAGTGCTCCCAGTCGATGTTTGGGTAGTTGAAGTAGCCCAATATAATGGTGTTCGGAGAGATCTTCATGTTCTCCAATGTTTTCAGGAAAGCCGAATGGGATTCCTGACTTTGAGAGGGTGGTCTGTAGGATGCTATAAACTGAAAAGCAGTCTTGCCCACTGTTAGTTGCACATGGATGGTCTCCGATACTTCGTGCAATGCCACTAACCTGGAGGTGTGGATATCCTTGATAAATATGGTAACTCCCCCTCCTTTTGTGGTTCAGTCCGGATTTTGGGGCTGAAAAGCATGATACGAGGTATAGCCTTGTAGTGCTGGGGTGCTCTCTGGAGCCTTGAACCAGGTTTCTGTCACTGCACAGATATAGATGTTCTCCATACTGAGGAGAGCTTCGAGTGCGTGCATCTTGAGGTTAAGACTTCTGGCGTTTAGCAGCATTACCCTTAGTTTCTTGTTCCTTGTGCTGTCTATGGGGGTGGGTTTGACTTTTGAGCCTTGCCTAAAAAAGGCACTATGGGGGTGGCAAGAGCCTTTGCCAATATCTGAAAGCCCAGTGGTGACAGGTGCAAGCCATCCCTAGCGAAGCAACGTGGCTTGTCGAGCATGTCATCCAGGCTGACAGACACTGGATCCCCTTTGAATGACACCAAAATTTTAGCCAATTGTTAAAATCGATCATTTTGTCTTTGTACTGTGGCATCATTCTAGGTGAGGGTAAGATGCTGCTCAAAGTCAGGGTCATACCAGCCTGGGCTACATGATCAGAGAGCTCCTCTATGTCTCTTTTCATGTAGTCCAGGGAGAATCTCAGGTCATTCACACCAGCATGTACAATGACTGAGTCATATTTGTATTTGCTTTGGAGTGACCTGAGTGCTTGCGTTATGTGTCGGATCCTAGCACCTGACAGGCAGCTCACCGTGACCTTCTCTTTATTCAGCCTGGTGAGCGGGACGTCAGTGTGTCTGACAATAGAGTCACCTATAACAAGAGTATCAGGTGTGTTATTCAGCCTTAAGGGCTGTGGCTGCTTGGCACACTGACTTTGTGGGTTATGTGTTGTGTGTGTTTTGTTTTGAGGTAGCGTTTGCTTGGATGTCTGCTTTGGAGGTATCTGTTGCTTAGGTAGATGTTGTACTGGGAGACTTTAATCTCCCATTGACTCGTCAAGTGATACATATTCTACTGCAATGGAAGGGGAATTTTTGGACTTAGTTTATAAAGAACATGCTGCAATTAATAGATTTCTAACAAGCAAAAATAACATTCTCGATCTGCTTATAACCAACACTCTGAACAGAAATAGAAGTTATGTTCTTACCATAACGTTCCATGTTAGTTGTCTTCTTCTCGCCTTCTTCTTGCTGGATGGGTTCGGAGCCGACCTAGGCTCCGACTCGGCCACTCTAAAAGCTTGAGAGTTGGTTCCACCGGCTCGAGGCTCCCCTTATATCCCACAATGCTAGGCGTGAGTTACCTCAGATCTCGTTTGTAAGCTAACCCCAGCTTATAATAGTATCAGAATAACTATAAACAAAGTCCACCTCTAAAAACCAGGGAGAAAGAAGGGTGACCTACATCCTGATCCAGGAAATATGCACAACAGCATATGCCTAAGAAAAGAGGTGGTAGAAAGAGAGGTCACAATCACAACTCCTCTAGGTCTGTCCAGGCCAGGGGAAGGAGGGTGGGGCGAAGAAGAAGGCGAGAAGAAGACAACTAACATGGAACGTTATGGTAAGAACATAACTTCTATATGTTAAGTTGTCTATCTCGCCTTCATTCTTGCTGGATGGGACCGCGCCCCTAGCACCTTGTCCCGGTAGCCTAACGGAACAGACTCCTGAGAACAGTGGAACCAAAGTTAGCTCTATGTCTAGAAGCTAAATCCAACTTATAATGAGAAATGAAAGTGTGAGGAGTAGCCCAAGTAGCCGCTGCACAAATGGTGTCAATAGGCAGTCTGTCTTGGAAGGCTATAGAAGTAGCCAAAGCTCTGGTGGAATGGGCCTTAGGTTTATTAGGCAGCTTTTGGTGTCTAATTTCATAAACAAGGGAAATCAGAGATGTTAGCCATCTAGATAATGATACCTTTGAAACTGAAAGTCCCTTTCTGCCTTCTGCATAGGAGACAAACAGCTGGTCAGATTTTCTGAATTGTTTTGTTCTATCCAAATAGTACCTTAACTGACGATGAACATCTAGCCAGTGTAATTTTTGTTCAGACCTATTGGAATATTCTGGAAAAAAACACAGGGAGGTCAATGCTTTGATTTAGGTTAGACGTCGAGGCTACCTTGGGCATAAAGGACGGGTTGGTTCGTAAGGATACCCTGTCCTTATGGAACAACAGATAAGGAGGTCGACAGCTGAGTGCATGAAGTTCTGAAATTCTTCTAGCTGAAGTAATAGCTACCAGAAAGAGAGTCTTCCATGATAGCAATTTTAAAGAACAGGAGGCTGCAGGTTCGAAGGGAAAGAATCAAAGAAGTAAGAACTAAATTTAGGTCCCAAGGAGGAGGAGGATTTCTTATAGGAGGTCTGAGTAGAAAAACTCCTCTCAAAAAGGCTTTACAAAGCTTGTGGGACATTATGGCAGACTCTGAAATACCCACATGAAAGTTAGAAATAGCTGCCAATTGAACTTTAAGAGTAGAAGGAGATGAACCTGCATGGAAGAGTTCAGCTAGAAAATCAAGGACCATTTGGATGGAAGCAGTGAAAGGATCTATGTCCCTTCCTTGAGCCCAATATGTGAAGCGTTTCCACTTACTCAAATAAATCTTTCGAGTGGAAGATTTATGGGAAGCTATCAAAATATCTCGAACAGAGTGAGATAATTGAGGAAGCCTGGCTAAGGTTGGAACTGGAGGAACCAAGCAGTGAGGTTCAGAGAGGGAAGGAGCGATGAAACTGACCCGACTGATGGATCAAAAGATCTGGAACTAGGTCCAGATGCCAAGGTCGCCCAATAGAAAATGATGTAGAAAGGGGAACCACACCTGTCGAGGCCAGTAAGGAGCAATGAGGATCAACGAGGCCTTCTGAGCGATAGCTTTCTGTATCACTTGAGAGATTAGTGGGAAGGGAGGAAATGCATACAGAAGTCCCCGGGCCAAACTTGGACTAGAGCGTCTCTGCTGGGCTGGCCTGGTAAAGGGAATAGTGTGAAATAATCTCTGCACTTGCTGTTTTGGGGAGTAGCAAAAAGGTCGCAGCAAGGCTGACCCCACTTGAGAAAAATTTCTCTCACAACAGAGTCTTTCAGAGACCACTCGTGAGGCATGAGGATAGCTCTGCTCAACTTGTCCGCGATTTGATTGGACTTCCCGGGGATGTAAGTTGCTATCAGAAACCGCTGAGAAGAAATCGCCCATTGCCACAGTCTGAATGCTTCTCGACACAGGGGATAGGACCTGGTTCCGCCTTGTTTGTTGATATACCACACTACAGACATGTTGTCTGTCTGGATTGCAATCGTTCCCAAGGGAAGAGAGTCTTGAAGGGCTTGCAACGCTAAAAGCACTGCTCTCATCTCCAGAACATTTATGTGCAAGTGGCATTCGTCTGGTTGCCATGTGCCCTGGACAGTCCTGCCCTGATAATGCCCCCCCCCCCACCCGATCAGGGAGGCGTCCGTTGTCAGAGTAGCAACCGGAGGGGAAGGAACAAAGGGTCTTCCCAATAAGAGCTGAGGGGAAGACATCCACCACAGAAGATGATTTCTGCATGCCTGCGTAATCATAATGGTGTGGGACATCGGAAGCTGCTGGTATGACCATTGTGCAAAGAGCATCCATTGAAGGATTCTCATGTGGAATCTGGCTAATGGAAGCAGAGGTATGGCAGCCGCCATAATTCCCAACACTTTCAGAACTAACCTGGCTTTGATTCTGTTGTTGCTGAAGAGGAGTGAGACCAGTTTGTGTATGTCTGTTATTCTCTGATCTGTTAGTCTCGCAGACATGTTGACTGTGTCTAGATTTGCGCCTATAAAGGTAATAGTACGACAAGGCGACAAAACAGACTTTTCGCAATTTATTGAAATGCCTAACTTTTGACAAATGCGAAAGGTGTAATCCCTGGCCATTAGAAGAAGATGCTTGGTGGGAGCTGTGAGGAGCCAGTCGTCCAAATATGGAAACACCTGGAATCCTTGTCGTCTCAGGTGAGAAGCTACCACTGCCATGCATTTGGTAAACACCCGGGGGCAGTGGTGAGACCAAAGGGCAGGGCCCTGAATTGAAAATGACTGGTTCCCAGCCTGAAGCGGAGGAATCTTCTGGAGCGTCTGTTCATTTTTATGTGATAGTACGCATCCTGAAGGTCTATAGAGCACATCCAGTTTCCTTTTCCCAAAAGGGGAAGGATGGACTGCAGCGTGACCATCCGAAATCTTGTTTTCTTGACCGACTTGTTCAAGATACTGAGATCCAAAATTTGTCTCCAGTCCCCTGTTTTCTTTGGAACTAAAAAGAACCTGGAGTAGATTCCGGATCCTTGCTGGTCTGCTGGAACTGGCTGAATTGCTCTTTTTGCAAGCAGCTTTGAAATTTTCCAAAGCTGCAGTATCCCTTTGAGCGGGTGGAACATCTGGAAGGGATTTTTTTGATCGGTTTGGAATGCGAACAAAGGGAATAGAATAGCCTTCGGAAATGATGGACTGTACCCACTTGTCTCGAGTTAGGGATAGCCAGGCTTCTGGGTACAGTGACAATCTTCCCCCGACTGCCTCCGAAGGTGGACAGTCGGGCAACACCTCAGGGATGCTGAAAGGGCTTATCGGAGAAAGTTTCTCGATTGCCCTGGTTCTGCGGACCCCCCCTGCCTCTAGGGCGACGTCTACCATTGTTGTTCCCCTCTGCCTCTGGCGGGAACCGACTCTGTGCGTCAGGCGAAGTCCCTTGAGATTGTTTACGGAACCACATTTTCCCACTTTTCTGGCCTTTGGGGTAAGGCCTAGAAGGAGTAGAAAAACGGACTCCGACGGCAGAAAGAGTCTTGCCATCAGTCTCGCACCTAGTCAAGGTTTCTTTCACTTGAGGACCAAAGAGAGATGATCCATTGAATGGGGAATTAGTGAAAGACGCTTTAAAGGGGTCCAAAATTGCATAGCCGCATCCAGGCATGCCTACGTAAGGCCACACCTGTCCCTGCGGCCCTGCTCGCTCCATCAGCCGCATAAGAAAGGAGGCGCATGGAGGAGTTGGCTATGGAGTTCAGGGTAGCCAGCTGAGTGTTCATCTTATCTTGAAAACCCGCAGCTGTAGGATCCTTCAACATGTCACTCGCTTCTTTGATCAAGTCTCTTTGAAGACGAGTAAATGGCATAGGTAGTTCAGCTTAACGCATTGCAAATGTCGCTGACGAGAACATCCGCTGCCGGAACCTGTCCATGGACCTAGATTCCTTGTTAGGTGGATGGACAGGTACTGAAGGATCAGCTAGTTCCTTCTTAGTGGCAGCAGCAACCACCATAGCATCCACAGAAACTCCTTTTGTCAAAAACTGTTTGTCTGCTGGTGCCGTTATGAATTTTGAGGGTCTCCTGGGAGTGGGGTCCACCGAATCAGGAGGCGCCCATGCCTTTTTGCTACCACCTGCATGAGAGGGTCAAGGGGAGACACCCAGGAGGTGGAAGGACGAGAGCCAAATGCCTCAAGGTACACAGATTCATCCTCCGAAGGGTTGAGGGCTGGCCAATTTCCCTCTGCTTAAGGATTTCCAGAATGTCTGCAAAGGAGACATCTTCAGAAGGGGAACGGGGAACCCTCGAATCCTCTAAATCTGTGTCAGAGGTGACGGACTCAGGTGAGTCTATGTGTTTCCTCTTACACTTTCTCTTCCGAGGGGCTCTTCTACCAAAACAGGAGAGGCCTCGAAGAGGATGAGATCCCACGGGGATTCCTGAGGAGCTGGCTCTCTGCGGTCCGGGATGAGGGAGTGAGTCGACTTGACCTGAGGCACCAAGAGGGGGCGGACGGAGCCGACTGTGGGTAGAACCAGGTTCTAACACACTCCGCATGACCTCGAACGCACCCCTGTCAGGCAGAGCCAGAGGTCCCCGCCCAAAGCTAAAACCTCCTCGGCACCGACAGTGATGGCTCGAGGTCGATGTCGGAGCCGAACACCAGCGCTGAAGCCCCGAGAGGGAGAGCGGGTCGGACAAGGGTCCGATGCCACTCACCCCCTCGGAGCAGACGATGGAAGTCCGGCGCCGAGATTCTTCCAAGGAAGAAATCGGAGCCGACGATGGAGCCGAAGACAATTGTGTCGGCTCCGACGCTACCACAGTCTCGGTTCCGAACCGACCCGGCCCGAGCTCAACGGAGTCGGAGGAGGAACATATTGATGGACAGGGGCAGGCATCGACTGATGAGTCGGGCTCTGAAGCATTTGGGCCAGTGCCTCGGACTTAAGAAGTCGACTCACTACCCTCTGAAGGTCATGATCCGACAGCCTCGATGACCTAGAGGAGTGAGATTTATGGCTCCGTTCAGACAGCAGAGATGATGCTGGAGCCGAATGAACGGAGCCAAGGGATGGTGACCTAGATCTCTTCCTAGATGTCGGCTCCGAAGGTCTGGTCGGAGCCGACAAGGGAATTTCTAATACCTCGGCTCCAGCCGGAGCCGAGGGAACCACAGAAACTGTAGACTGAGACTCATCGGCTCCAGCCGGAGTCGATGTAGACGGAGGTTTAGTAGCCTTAGGTCTCGGCTCAGTAGCTGGAGCAGAGGACCTAGAAGCCTTGGAGGGCTTCCCAGAGACAGAGAGGGAATCCTCAGGCTTGAGTAAACCTCTTAGGATCAATTTGTTCTTTCTTTCCTGCAGGACCCTGGGACTGAAGCCGTGGCATACAGCACAGGAGTCCTTCAGGTGCAAAGGCCCCAGGCAGTAGACACAAGAAGTGTGACCGTCTGTCAGAGACATTTTCTGACAGCACGCATCACACTTCTTGAAGCCTGAGACCTTTGTGTCTTTAGACATCTTAGAAAAAAAAAAAAGTGTAATCACACACACCCAGTCAAACACACTGATTACACCCTATCTTATTTTTAAACTCAAAAAATAAAACAACTATCAAAGGTTTTAATTTAAGAGAAACAACACACACACACCACTAGGGAATGGAAGAAGAAGGCCTGAAGGCCCGAGGGAAGAACTTATAAGTTCTTGTTGGGAAGAAACGGGATTTTAGAGAAAAAAGGGAGAGAATTCCACTAAACTAAGGGAAACAAGAGTTAAAATTAAAAATAAAGGGGTTTAAGTATACTAACTTTACTGAAAGTTTACTCACCAAGAAGCCGGTAGAAAACCAACACCTCGATCGCTGTAGCGGCAAACGAGATCTGAGGTAACTCACGCCTAGCATTGTGGGATATAAGGGGAGCCTCGAGCCGGTGGAACCAACTCTCGAGCTTTTAGAGTGGCCGAGTCGGAGCCAAGGTCGGCTCCGAACCCATCCAGCAAGAATGAAGGCGAGATAGACAACTTAACATTATGTGATATCATTAGTCTGGACTCACTTGATAATTCTGACCAATCAGCCTTTCAATTTAAAATCGGGTGCAATACAGCTACATCAAAAACAACTTATATTAAACATCAAGGAAAGAAGATTGCCAAATGAAACAATAAGCCTTCATAAGCTGAACCAGAATCCCCTTAGTGAAGACAACTTGTTTAGTTTATTTGAAAAAAAACTTGTCAAGGAGTGGTAGATGTAAAAGATCATATGCAGTGTGGTGAAATGGAATGCAGAATCTGCATTACGTTTGATCTTTTTCAAGAAGTTCACTGTAAAAAATGTGGTTTAACAGGCAATCATCACTCTCTTCTGTTGTGTGGTTGTGATGGGTGTTAGTCACCAATGTGTAGTCTGTGGCAGAAATTTCCCGTCTTGGTTTCTGCATAATTTATTTTCACCTTCTCATTTTTCTTTTAAGTTACATACCCATTCCCCTACACAAAGTACACAATCATAAAAGATTCGTGAGAAATGAGTTTATTATTTTCATTTTTTTTTACTTTGCACTACAGCTACGGCAATGGAGCTATAAAGGATGTGCATGTTAAAAGGGCCCCGGGCATGGTTGCAATTTGGTCACCAGACAGCATTCATTTTTAAGGAACCTGCTGAATTCCTTAAATAGTGGTGTTGTACGTTGTCCAGTCTTTGACTTTCTTTTTCTTTTGACTGTTTGCAGGCATTTGGTAAAGAGCAAAAAGAAAAAGTCCAAACACCTGCACTCTTCATCTTACATCAACATGCCAGAAGTGAATGTAGGTCAAAGGGGGCAGGGAAACAGAACTTTTTTAGGGAGGGAATAACTCCTTAAAGAAAAAGTTATATATATATATATATATATATATATATATATATATATATATATACACACACACACACTTTTAATACACACACAGCAAAAAAGGTGCAAGTATAATATAAAGTGAAATTAGCCAATGACAGTCACAGCAAAGTTTTTCTCTTATGTAAATAACAAACAAGCTAAGCTAAGTCATGGTCAGCTAGACTGATTGCTCATGACGATTATTTTTTGCAGGAGTTGAATTTACAAATTATTTAAATTCCTATTTTGCAAATATTTGTAACAGAGTCCTTCTAAATGCGGCGATATTGCAGTTGAGGGCCTCACCAGTTCATTTCGCGCATAAGTGGGCATGTCGCAAATTGAGTGACAACCCGGTTTTTAAAAGGCGTTCCTGATTCTTTTTGAATTTGTTCTCGAGTTTGGAGAGAAAAGATTGAGGGCTATGGTATTAGTTTCCCGTACTTTCGTAGTGTATTTAACACATAAACGGGACCAGTTTGCGAATTGTCCTAGTGTGTTTCGTTAAGTTACTGGGGTAGAGGACTGAGCACAAATGATCAATTTTAGACTCTGCGTAGGGAAGAAATTAAGTGCATCGTGCATCAAAAAAGTGTGCAAAGATTATAGATTTCCCTTGAAGTTGTTGGAAAGAGTACGCTGCTGTAGTTAGCTTAACAAGCTAATGTAAGTGAAATGTCATACCGCGCCCTGTAGCTTGTGTTTTGCCTTACGATGTCAACAGGAGCATTAAAAAGGGATTTGCTTTGACAGACTTGTGTACGCATTAACTAACGTCAGTTGTATGGGGGTGGGGGGGGTTACAATTTACTGTTACATTTACTGTCATATTACAATGTCAGTGCACTTTTTCTTCGGTTGTACATTTGGAGGGAATGCATATTCATGAATGACATATCAAGGGGGTGGGTTTGGGGCGGGGCTTGCTACTGCGGATCTGGTGAGGCCCTCAACTACAATATCGCCCTAAAGGCAAGGCACTAGTAGAACAGTTGAAATTAAGACAGATATGACATGTGCATTTGAACAAAATTAAGATAGAGACTGTAGCCCAGGGCCTGATACTATCCAAGCTTGCTTTATGAATGAAAAACACTGATTTCGGTTACTATGCCCCTACCATGCTGTTCAATCATATGTTAGTTACTGATCATGTTTCCAAATGGTTGGAAGTGAACAAATGTTGTCCCAATCCAAAAAAAGGAAGAGGTGTGGACAGAATTTCAAAATTACAATCCCATTAGTTTGCCACATCTTACGGTAACATGTTTAAAATAAATGCCTCTTCTCTATTAGAGAATGATGGTAAAACTGGGCCACTGGTTGATCTCCATCAATATGGCTTCTGAAAAAGGTCAACTTTTAATAACCTGCCAATTTTATAATCAATTAATATGTCCTTGCCACACGGTATTAGTGCAGGGGTAATGTTTCAGGATTTGTCTGAAGCATTTCATACCATACCCTTTAATCATTAAGTGGGTTTCCACATTAAGATCAGCAACTACTTTTCATACTGGGCACTTATCACGGGTTTAGTGCTGGGACCAGTTCTTTTCAAAATGGTATTTTTCTGAATTCCTCTAACAATTTTTGGCTGGGAAAATATGCTTTTAATTTAAAAATTGGAACTTAATAACAAAAGCTGGAGGACCATCACATTTTCAATAATTATCTTAGTAGAGTCACTTCATGATGACTAACAATGGGCAAAAAATATATATATTCTACACAAAACTGGCCTAATGTACTTTGGTAGGCTTCAGCCTAAGTTAGATCTATAGTCGGATGACTATACCTTTAACTACAGCATTTATGAAGATCTAGTTATCACCATCTCCCCATCACCAATATTTTTTCATTTAAAAAACACGTGCAGGTAGTAAGAAACAAGGCTATTTCTTTAACCAATGGGAGTACACACAGTGGTAATATTTCTCAAAAATAAACCCAGATTAAACTATTTACTGCCTGTGAACATAATTCTTTATTCTGTGCTTACATTCTTAAGAGCTCACAATTAGGCGACATTGGTAGACTCAGACTGTAAAGTGGTGGCAGGGGAAAGTGTAGTTAGGCAGCACAGGATGGTGGTTTGTAGGATGACATTGGTGATCAAGAGGAGGAGCAGCACCAAGGATCAAATGGTGGAAATTGAAAAAGGGTAATTGTGAGGTGATGTTCAGGGAAGAGTTAAGACAGGCACTGGGTGGCGGTGAAGAGTTACCGAATAGCTGGGTAACTACAGCAGAGCTAGTAAGAGAGATGGCTAGAAAGGTGCTTGGTGTGACATCTGGAAAGAGGAAGGAGGACAAGGAGACCTGGTGGTAGAATGAAGAAGTACAGGAGAGTATACAGAGAAAGAGGTTGGCGAAGAATTGGAATTGTCATAGAGATTAAGAAAATAGACAACAGTATAAGGAGATGAGGTGCATGGCAAAGAGAGACGTGGCAAAGGCTAAGGATAAGGATAAGGCGTATGAAGAGTTGTATAAAAAAGGCTGGACACTAAGGAGGGAGAAAAGGACCTGTACCAATTGGCTAGACAGAGGGACAGAGCTAGTAAAGATGTGCAGCAGGTAAGGATGATAAAGGATAATGAGGGAAATGTACTCACAAGCGAGGAGAGTGTGTTGAGCAGATGGAAAAAGAGTACTTCGTGGGGCTGATGAATGAAGAGAATGAGGGAGAGAAGGTTGGATGATGTGCGGATAGTGAATCATGAAGTGCAGTGGATTAGCAAGGAGGAAGTAAGGTTATCTATGAACAAGATGAAGAACGGAAAGGCTGTTGGTCCAGATGACATACCTGTGGAAGCATGGAGGTGTTTAGGTGAAAACGGCAGTGGAGTTTTTAACTAGATTGTTTAATGAAATCTTAGAAAGTGAGAGGATGCCTGAGGAATGGAGAAAAAGTGTTTTGGTACCGATTTTTAATAAGGGTGATGCACAGAGCTGTAGTAACTACAGAGGGATTAAATTGATCAGTCACAGCATGAAGTTATGGGAAAGAGTAGTGGAAGCTAGGTTAAGAAGGGAGGTAATGATTAGTGATCAGCAGTATGGTTTCATGCCAGAAAAGAGCACTACAGATGCAATGTTTGTTCTGAGAGTGTTGATGGAGAAGTACAGAGAAGGTCAGAAGGAGTTGCATTGTGTCTTTGTGGATTTAGAGAAAGCATTATGACAGGGTGCCTAGAGGAGTTGGGGTATTGTATGAGGAAGTCGGGAGTGTCAGAGAAGTATGTAAGAGTGGTACAGGATATGTTTGAGGGTAGTGTGACCTTTGCCCTCTACCTACATTCTTGCATAGAAATATTCCTCCTACTACTAAAAACTTAACCTACTTCCACCACCGCTGCCAATGTTGTACTTCAGGGTCACATTTCACCTTCCTCTTTGCCAAACTGCAGCTTGGTAGTGACAGAAACAGTATGTCCAGCTTTGTGTTACCAAAAAGGGAAAGGAGAGAGAAATCAAAGTGTGAACACTGAATTTGCACCAGTGAGTTAAGCTTTTAATGTTAAACTATTTTAGCTGAAAGTTTCTTAATATTCTAAATAATTGAGGAACTAATTCAGCCAAGAGAAAAGAACAAAATCTAGCTCCTCAATAAAGACACAGGCAACCTAAACACTAATGCTTGATGCCATACCTTGTCCAAAAACTTACTGTAGTAAGGGAAATGTTTCTCATATTCAGACCTTAAAGGAAATAACAACTGAACAGTCTTCAGGCCACATGTTATCACTGTTGTTTCAAAGGAAACCAGAGCATCAGCAAGGATGGAGGGAAGGTAAAATAAACCAGCATGACCAGTCCCTTAGTTCTGCATGAGTTTTCAGGTACAGAAAATGTGTACTGAACTCAGCAAGAGTAATGATTTCCTGAGTAAGGTCAATCCTTGACTTAAAGGAGGAGAAACAATTTACTGCTAGACAAACATAATTTCAACATACAAACAAAACTACTATGATAATCATCTTTCATGCATATAGTGGACATAAATCCTGCATCAGCCTCCTAAGCAAAATGTAATAATATTTTTGTTTGGAAAAAACTGACATACTTGGTGCTAAAAAAAGTTATGTCTTACAATCTTTGATCATTCATTACAATTAGGGCTTCGGTTCCATCCTCGGAACCGATACGAACCGTTTCCAAGCTTGTGCCAGCCAAAAACTCTCAGCTAAGACCTACCCACAATGCCCATCTCCTAGTTACTCCAGATCGAGTCTCCCCACCCCTATATAATACAGGTAGTAATAGAAAAATGGTAGAAGGCTCTGTTTGAGCAAATACCCTAACCAGGAGTTCCTAAAGTCCACCAGGAGTCCAGGCAGGGGGAAGGAGGGCGGGAAGTAATGAATGAACAGAGATCTACAACACAGATGTAACGTTATGGTAAGACATAACTTCTTTATCTGATGTTGTAAATCTTTGTTTATTCATTACAATTAGGATAGAGTCCCCAGCTACTCGAGTCCTGGGTGGCCCTAAGGAAGGATATTCCGGAGCACCATAGAACCAAAAGATGCTCGTTCCCTGGAAGCCAAATCCAATTTGGAATAAGAGATAAAAGGTATGAGGTCTTGCCCAAGTGGATGCTGCACAGATATCATCCATAGAGGCTCTGGAATTAAATGCAACAAAAGTAGCCATATATCTAGTAGAATGAGCATTTATTCTGGAAGGTAAGGATAGCTTACTCTGTTGATAGATAAAGGTAATAACGTTTCTATGCCAGGAGGATAAAGTCACTTTGGAAACAGGTTTACCCAATCTGGGTCCTGCAAATGCCACAAACAATTGATCTGTTTTCCTGAAAGATTTAGTCCTGTCCAAATAACAATGAATTAGAATGCTGAGGGAAGAAAACTGGCAGGTCAATAGATTGGTTAATGGAAAATCCAGAAATGACCTTGGGCAAGAAAGAAGGGTCAGTACGATGGGACACCCTATCCGTGTGGAAGATCAAGTAACGTCTCTTGACACTAAAGGCCTGCAGCTCAGATACTCTTCTTGCTGAGGTAAGTGCTACTAGAAGTAAGGTTTTCCATGACAAAAACTTTAAATAACATGAATCAAAGGGCTCGAAAGGAGGACCTGTGAGACTGAAGCACCAAAGTCATGTCCCAGGGTTCTAAGGGAGGCTTGACCGGAGGTTTAATGTGCAATACTCCTTTCAAAAATGTATTGCATAGGCGGTGTGACATAAAAGAAGAATTATCAAATGCATTATGAAAATTGGCGATAGCTGCTAAACGTACAGTGATAGTCGATGCTGAGGCTCCGGCATGTAAAAGAGTCATCAGGTATTGAAGGATCTTTTGAATAAAGAGAGAAGGGATCTATGTTCTGATCTTTGGCCCAAATAGAAAACCTAGTCCATTTACTAGAATAAACTTTCCTGTTGGAAGGTTTTTGTGAGACCAGAAGAATTTCACAAACAGGAGATGTGATGTTTGGCAGCCTGGCAATCATTGGAAGTGGAGGAACCAAGCTGTGAGCTTGAGACTGTGGAGATTCAGATGAATTAGTCCCTGAGGATGAAATAACAGGTCTTGGGAATGATCTAGGACCCACGGGCTGTGAATCAGATGAGGCCATAGAAACAGGAACCACACTTGACTGGGGCAATGAAGATCACTTTGCTTCTCAAGCTCTGAACTTTCTGGGGAAATTCTAGAATGAGGGGAAACAGGGGAAAGGCATACAGAAGACCGGGGGCCAATCATGCATTAGACTGTCCCTCGGGGGTTCACCCTGAGGGGAAAATCAAGGCCGAGTAGCTTCTGCATTTGTTGTTTAGGGGGGATGCAAACAGGTCACAGCAAGGCCTACCCCAGCGTCGGAAGATCCGATCCGCTGTTACAGGGTTGAGGGACCACTCGTGAGGCATCAGGATGTTCCTGCTCAGATTGTCCGCAATAATGTTGGAACTCCCAGGAATGTGCGTTGCTATAAGAAAGCGGGTGGAAGTTAACGTCCAGTGCCAAATCCTCATGGCTTCCTGACGCAGGGGGCTAGATCTGCCTTGCTTGTTGATATACCAGACTACCATGTTGTCTGACTGAACTGCAATGATCCCAGAAGGTAGGGATGCAGGGAACGCTTGCAACACTAAGAGAACTGCCCTTACTTCCAGGACATTTATGTGCAAATTTGCCTCCATGGGGGACCAGGTGCCTTTGACAGTCTTTCCCTGGAAATGCCCCCCCACCCTAAAAGGGAAGCACCCATGGTCGCCATGGGCTGGGGAAGACAGAACGGTCAACACCAAAGATTTGTTTGTGGCTTCATCCACCATAGCATTTCATCCTTGCTACAGTTTGTAAGCTGCATCATGTAGTAGAGTGGGTGAGTTAAAAACGACCACTGTGTGGAAAGAAGCCACTGCAGGATTCCCATGTGCAGCCTTGCCAGTGGTACCAACGTAATGGCAGCTGCCATGGAGCCTAAGAGTTGCAGTACAAGGCGTGCTGGTATACAGGTCCGAGGAAGAAGGTCTTGGATTTGGCGTCTTATTTTCGAAAGCCTGTGAGGTCTGGAGAGAAGCTTGACAGGATGTTGTGTCGAAGACTGCTCCAATAAATTCCAACGTCTTTGTTGGGGACATTTGAGATTTTTCCTTGTTGACTGTAATCCCCAAGCAGAGAGCGAGACCTTGAGTGCAAGAGAGACTGCGGACTAGGAGATTCCTGGTCGGAACAGTAAGGAGCCAAACGTCTAGATACGGGAAAACCTGGAATCTTTGTAGTCGAAGATGAGCTACCACAACTGCCATACATTTAGTGAACACTTGGGGGACTGTCGAGAGACCAAATGGCAGTGCCCTGAACTGGTAGTGATTGGCTCCCAGCCGGAAGCAGAGAAACCTCCGGGAGCAGTGATCCATCTTTATGTGGTAGTACGTGTCCTGGAGGTCTATACAGCACATCCAGTTGTTCCTCCCTAGGAAGTGGAGAATGGACTGTACCGTGACCATCTGGAATTTCTGAGGTTTGATAAATTTGTTCAATAGGCGGAGATCCAGGATTGGTCTCCAGTCCATTGTCTTTTTTGGCACTAAAAAGAACCTCGAGTAAAACCCAGATCCTGTCTGGTCTGGTGGGACTGATTGGATGACTCTTTTTCTTAGCAGCTTTTCTATTTCTAAGGCTGCTAATTCCCGCTGATTGGGTGGTACACCCGGGATTCGTTTGACGGGTCTGGGAGTTAAAATCAAATAGCATTTGGTAGCCTCTGAATATTACTCCCTGCACCCAAACATCGGTAGTAATACGTTACCAGGCTGGTAGGTGCAGAGAAAAACGACCCCCGACTGCTTCCAGAGGGAAGCAATCGGGCCGCTGCTCAGGAGCGCTGGTAGGGTCTGCCAGAGAAATAATCTCTAGCGCCCTGGTTATGCAGACCCCCTCTACCCTGAAAGGGGAATCTTCCAGAGGAGTTGCCCCCTCTGCCCCAGGGGGGATTGCTCACCACGAGAGTCACAAAAAGATCCTTGGGATTTCTTGAATCACATTTTTCTTCCCTTCTGGTTCCTGGAGTGGGACCTCTGGGGGTTGGAAAAGCGTATGCCCACATCAGACAAGGTCTTTCAATCTTTCTCACTTCATCCAAGTGTATCTCGTACTTTGGGTCCAAAAAGTGTAGTTCTGTCGACAGGTGCATTGACGAAGGAAGATTTAAAGGGTCTACGAAGTCACACAACCGCATTCAAGCATTACGTCTCATAATGCTTGATGCGGCAGCTCGAGCTGCCACCTCGGTGTGAAATATCAAAAGCATCGAGGAGTTCGAGATGGATTCAAGGGTAGCTAGCTGCGAGGCGACAGTGTCACGCACCTTATCAGGCAGTACCCCCACCAAAGAGGAAGACATTTCAGAAATTAGGTCTCTTTGGAGGCGAGTGAAGTGTGCCAGATAGTTAAGCGACTGAATGGCGAAGGTCGCTGAAGCATAGGTCCACTTTCCTAGTCTGTCCATGGTCCGAGACTCCCTGTTCGGAGGATGGACAGTGGAACTATCTTCTGCCAGCTCCCTCTTGGTGGCCGCTGCCACGACCATGGAATCAACTGTCAACTGCTTGGACCAGTGGGGCTGGTCTTCAGGTGTAGATACATTTTGTCTGGCCTCCGGGGGGCAGGTTCTCCGTTGTTCGGGGCTTTCCAGGCACCCTGCACAATGAGCTTAACAAGGTCATCTGCAGTGGGGTCACCCAGGAAGTAGATGGCCGGGCACGGAAGGCCTGCAAGAACACCGTTTCCTCAGAAGAAGGGTTAGAGGATTTCGTCTCCCCGCTGCTTGAGGATTTCGAGAATGTTGCAGAATGAGACATCGTCTGGGTGAGACCGTGGGGACCCTTCCCCCTCACCACAATCGGCGTCTTCGGTGATAGGTTCCTCTGGGGAATCAAGGTGCTTCCTCTTGCACCGGTCCCCAGTGGGATCTTCTGAGGATGACTCCAGAGAAGGGGTTCCCTTCAAAGGGGGGTCTTGTGGCTCCCATGCCCGGGATCCCAAAATAAGGGGTTGGGACAGCTGCATGCTGGGGGGGGGTTCTGATGCTGATGTCACTGGTGCTGACTGCAGGCCTGCAGAGGCAAGGACCCCCTCAATTACATGGAAAGCAGGCCCGCCCAAGGAGGGATGGGAGCCTGGAACAGAGAAAGACAACCTCAGAACCAGGGTCACACCCTGCCCTGAGGAGCCCACGTCCAGCTGAGGAGCCCCAAGAGGAATGGAAGCCGGAGCCATGGACATAAATGGCGCCAGCGAGAAAACAGGCACCGGGCTAGGTACCAAGGTACAGATGGTCCAACCACTGCTCCGAGAGAGAATCAACTCCACCAGAGACGATGCAGCAAGGGTGGTTGGTGCCGACAGGGGAAAAACCGCTGTCGGAGCAGAGACAGTATGCACCGGGGTGGACATTGGTACCGAGATCTCCAGGACCTGGACAGAGGCTGTCAAAAGCTGGTCCAGAACCCGCACTAGTTCTAATTCAGAAAAACTCCTGGTGGATCTAAAGGAGGCTGCTGAAGGAAAATCAGGTCTTTCTAGATAGGGGCTAAAACCTTTGCCCCAAAAAAGGGTCGTAAGTTGGTGAGTATTTTGCCCTTGGCAGATATTCGACTTTAGCAGCACTGTGGCCAGAGATGGTGCCGAAGCAAGTACAGTCATAGGAGCCAATGTCAGATCCAAGGACTGCACCCAAGTCAGTGGTGCCGAGGCTGGAACCGAAATAGGGGTGAATATCATAGATGGCACAGAGGGAGAAGATACAGAGCCTGGTACCAAAGAGGTCTGCGCCGAGTACTTGCAATGCCACTCCTGCTACAGCTTTCTAACAAGGGAAGACATCTGGCAAGTGCAGAAAGGGTGGAAGAGGGAAAAAAGTTTGTGTGACAATCTCTGGCTGTCACCTTCCTCATTCAAGCATTAGCTGTAATTCTGAAACAGGATGGTGCGTGAAGGGACCACTCCCTCTCCCCAAAACAAACCTAGTCAGGATGGCAGTCATGGCTATAGCTGGCTGCCAGAAGTTTCTTTGAAAATACTGACAACTTTGAACTTTCAGCAGCAAAAACAGTTGACTACTAAAATGTTGCTGCTGGATCTGCAGGATTTGACAAAACAATGGTCTCTACTGACTCCTTTTGAGTCACTGTGAGAAAGGATGGGGAGGATGAAATGTCCTACCTGCAGCAATAATTGCACCGTTCTTCCTTCAACTTAGGAAGTTGTCAATTTGAGGACAGAACAGCAAGATGCATCTAAGCAATGAGTGACATCAGACTTCAGTGACCTAAGATAGAGAAAAGCATGTTACCATACAGCAATGAGAGATCCCAACTCCCAAGTAGACACATCTGCTGCACCAGTTGCCAATGGGACCATCAGGATACTAAAATGGAGACAAGACTTTAATACTATTAATTCCTTTATAATACCCCAAAACATTAAAACTTCAAATCGGATAAATGGATGGGATTCTGTAAATTCATCCCAGAAGTTACTGGCTGCAAACCAGCCATGCCAAAGTAAACTATCACATCTCAAATTCTCCCTACCCCATTTCTGCTTCCCTTTTACTCTTTTTCCCTACCTCCTGCTTTCATTCCACCTATGATAGTTTCAGCTTATTTTATGCTATCTATGTCTCTCAAAGTACAGTTGTGTACACTTACCATAAATGTAGATGTTAGAGTGCATTCACTGCTGCAGTCATCACACTTGGGTCATCTGCCTGCAGGAAGCCCTCAGTCGGCCCGAATACCAGTGTCCAGGGATTTCTGCATCGGATGCTGTCATCTCTTCCATGACGTCAGGTCGTCAGGGGTATAAAACATGCAGCCGACACCATTACATCAGTTTTTCTTGCCCCACAAAAGTCAGGAGCCCCCAAAATAGGAAGCAATTACATGGCGTGGAACACCTCCAGTAAAAAGTAAATACCACAGCCATAAGATATGGCCAAAAAAAAGGATAGGTAAAAAGCAGAGTCAGGGGGCTGGAGGGACGGTAACCAGGACTGCAACAGTGAATACACTCGAACATCTACATTTATGGTAAGTGTACACAACTGGACTATGTTCTTCGTGTTTCACTGTTGCAGTCATCACACTTGGGTTGATTCCCAAAGCCGAGGAAGGGTGGAGGCAGTCAAATAATAGTAGGGCTGACTAGCAGGCCTTGTAAGACTGCTGTGGCAAATCCAGCTCTGGATTTAGAAAAAGACAGGAAAAGTGGTAATGCTTGGTGAAGGTGTGTACAGAACTCCAGATTGCGTCTTCCAGGATGTCCCTGGTAGGGACTCCCCTGAGAAATGCTGTAGAGGTTGAGGTAGCCCTAGTGGAATGAGCTCTGATCCCCTGTGGGGTAGGTTTTCCATGGTGTTTGTAGCAGAAATGGAAATGTGCTATCCATTTGGAAATGGTTTGGTTTGAAATGGCCTTGCCGTCTGCCCCTGTAGCAAATCTGACTAGCAGTTGGGTCAGATTTTCTGAAAGGCTTAGTCCTGTCAAGGTAGAACCAGAGTTGTTTGCATACGTCCAAAGAGTGCAGAATCCTTTCCCCTTTATTCTGAGGATTAGGGAAAAAAAGGTTGGTAAATGGATGGATTGGTTTAGAGCCACGCTGGATACCACCTTGGGCATAAAAGATGGGTTAGTCCCGAGGGAAACCCTGTCAGCATGGAAAATAATGAAGGGTTCCACAGCCATTAATGCTTGTAACTCAGACACTCTTCTTGCTGAAGTTATGGCTAAAAGTAAGGCGGTTTTTCCAAGAGAGAAATTTTAACTGTGCTGTAGCAGCAGGCTCAAAAGGGGGAAGTGTGAGCTTCTCTAGTACAAAGTTAAGGTCTCAAGCAGGGGTGGGAGCTCTCCTCGGGGGTCTTACATTGTTAGCTCCTCTCAGGAACTGTTTGACCAGAGGGTGAGAAAAGAGAGGTGGCTCAGTATTATAATGAGCTGACATGGTCAAGGCATGAATCTTAATAGAAGAGAATGATAGACCTTTGTGCAGCAGCTCTGCTAGGTAATCTAGGATTTGAGGCAAGGTGGGCATGGCTGTGCCATTTCCTTGAGACTGGCTCCAAGAACAGTATCTTTTCCATTTTTCTGAATAGGATTTCCTAGCACTAGGCCTTCTGGCCTCAATGATGACGTCCAGCACCTGTTTGCTGAGGGCTGCTGGTGGTGTATTCAGGGAATAAGCCAGGCTGCAAGGTTCAGGGTTTGCAGCGGAGGATGAAAAATCTGTCCCTCCTGCTGGGACAGCAAGGAGGGGGTATGATGTAGGTGCCAGGGTGGCACTGCTGCATAGGAGTGGGTACCAGTGCTGGCAGGGCCAGTCCGGTGCAATAAGGATTGCCCTTGGTTTGTCCCGTTTGATCTTGAGTAGTACGTTTTGAGAGGAGGGGCAGAGGGGGAAAGGCATAAATTGAGAGGTTTTCCTATGTAAAGGATAGGGCATCCACTTTTCATGCTTGGCTGTGGGGATTTCTGGTGCAAAATTTGCTCAATTGATGGTTTTGGGGGGAGGCAAAGAGGTTCAACTCTGGTGTCCCCCTCCTGTGGGCTAGAAGTTTAAAGAGTTGGGTTCAAGTTTCCACTCGTGTGGGTCCAGTAGATTTCTGCTTAAGTCGTCTGCCAGTGAATTTTGTTTGCCTGGCAGGAACTGAGCTTGCAGGTGCACTTGGTTGCTCAAGGCTGTGTTCCACAGGGCCATGGCTAACCTGCAGAGTGGGTAGGAATGAGTTCCCCCCTGCTTGTTTATGTACCACATAACCGTGGTGTTTTCTTGTCTTTATCAAGAGTTGTCCTGGAAGAATAAGGCATTTGAAGGCTGTCAGAGCATTCTGTACAGCTAACATTTCTTTTTGATTGATATGTAGGTGAATTTGTTCTGGGATCCATTTGCCTTGAATACATTTGCCAGCCATGTGAGCCCCCTATGCACTGTCTAATGCGTCTGTTGTCAGGGTTTGGGTGGCAAGGGGTTGAGTGAAAGGGAGTCCCCTTGCTGTGGTTGCAAGCCTGTGCCCACCAAAGGAACTCTGCCCTTAGACAAGGAATGATAGGAATAATTGTTTCCAGGTCCTGACAATGTTGGCACCAAATACTTTAAGTACCACTGAAGTTTCCTCATATGAAGTCTTGCATATGGAATTAGTAGAATGCATGAGGCCATGAACCCTAGGGCTTGCAGTATTTTTCTTGCAGATAGCTGGGTTCTGGAGACCATTAGTTTGAAGTAGTTTGTCAAATAAACCTTCTTTTCTGGAGTAAGGAATGCCATCTGGGAAGTTGTGTTAAAGCTTGCTCCCAGGAATACAATCTTTTGGCTGGGCACCAGATGTGATTTTTTTTCGTTGATGGTGTACCCCAGAGAAGTTAGAAGTCACTTTACAAATGCCAGGTGCTGAAGTAGCAATTCCCGACTGTCTGCCTGAATCAGTCAATCGTTCAAGTATGGATAACAGTACAGTTTTGTACCTACCATAAATGTAGATGTTCGAGTGTATTCACTGCTGCAGTCATTACACTTGAGTTATCCTGCAGTCAGGCAGTCCCGCAGTCGGCCAGAGTTCCAAAGTCTTGGTCCGGCATCGGTTGCTGTCGCTTCTTCCCCAACGTCAGTGTGCCAGGGGTATACAAGATGCAGCAGACACCATTTTCTTCAGTTTTTCTTGCCCCAGATGTCAGGTGCCCCCAAATAGGTAGGCAATACATATTGCTAATAAAACATACATAATAAATAAAGACAATACCTTCAGATACAAGCAAATATACCACATAGGTTGTATAGGGTAGAAAGGTATAGATAAGTCCTAGGTAAGAAAGTGGGGATGGAGGGAGGGTTACCTGGACTGCAGCAGTGAATACACTCCAACATCTACATTTATGGTAGGTACAAAATGTTCATCGTGTTTCACTGCTACAGTCATTACACTTGGGTTGAATCCCAAAGCTGAGGTAAGGTGGCTGGATCTATAGAGGATTCGGGGTGACTATGAGGTCCTGCAGCACTGCAGTGGCAAAGCCAGCTCTGGATTTAGAGTAAAGAGGCAAGTGGTAATGCTTGGTAAAGGTGTGCACTGAACTCCCAAGTTGCAGCTTCCAAAATATCCTTGGTAGGTACTTCTCTGAGGTAGGCAGTTGAGGTGGCTGTTGCCCTGGTGGAATGTAGCCTAATGTTGTTAAGTACAGTTTTTCCATGCTGTGTGTAGCAGAAATGGATACAGTGTCCTATCCACTTTGAAATGGTCTGCTTTGAAATAGCCTTTCCCTGTAATCCTACAGCATATGCTACAAACAATTGCTCAGATTTCCTGAAAGCTTTTGTTTTGTCCAAGTAGAAGCGTAACTGTCTGTGTATGTCCAATGAGTGCAGAAGTCTCTCCCCTTTATTCTGGGGATTTGGGTAAAATGTTGGCAAGTGAACAGTTTGGTTAAGAGCCACACTGGATACCACGTTTGGCATAAATGTACGGTTTGTTCTTAAAGAAACCCTGTCCTGATGAAAAACTGATGAAAGGTTCCACTGCCATTAGTGTCTGTAACCAGAGACTCTTCATGCTGAGGTTATTGCCAGAAGCAGAGCAGTTTTCCATGACACATATTTTAGTTCTGCTGAATTGACTGGCTCAAAAGGAAGTAGAGTTAGTTTCTCAAAGACAAAGTTGAGGTCCCAAGTTCGAGTTGGTGCTCTCCGGGGCGGTCTTATGTTTTTAGCCCCTCTGAGGTACTGTTTTAGTAAAGGACGAGAGAAAATAGGAGGATCCATGTTGTAATGAGCTGAGATGGCAGAGGCATGGATCTTAATGGATGAAAAGGATAGGCCTTTGTCCAGCATCTCAGTTAAGTATTGTAATATCTGAGGAATGTTTGGAACAAGAGGGTCAAGGCTTTGAGCCTGGTTCCAGGTGCAGAATCTCTTCCACTTTTCTGAATAGGATTTCCTGGTGCTGGGCCTCCTGGCCTCCAAAATGACATCCACGACAGCTTTAGAGAGAGGTGTTGGCTGTTTGGCTAAGAAATCTGCCATGCAGCCAGGTTTAAGGTTTTGAGCTAGCTGTGCAGGATCGGATTGTTTTGTTGAGTCAGATGAGGAATTTGAGGTAAAATCCATGCTGGGCCTTGAGCCATGTTCTTTAAGATTGGGTACCAGTGCTGGCGTGGCCAGTCTGGGGCAATCAGGATCATTTTTGGCCTTTCTTGTCTGGCTTTTAGGAGTACCTTTGAAAGGAGAGGCAGTGGTGGGAAGGCATAAACTTTTAGGGTTTTCCAGCTGAACGAGAGAGCATCCACTTTCCATGCGTGTGTGTGATAAGTCCTTGTGCAGAATTTCTGTAGTTGGCAGTTCAGAGGGGAGGCAAAAAGATCTATGTCTGGGCACCCCCATTTTTGTGTTATCATGCTGAATACTTGTGGATTTAATTTCCACTCGTGAGGGTCCATGATGTTTCTGCTTAAGTCGTCTGCCAGAGTATTTTTCTTTCCTGGCAGGAACTGCGCTTGCAGATGAACTTGATAGGTCAGTGATGTGTTCCACAAAGTCATGGCTTGTCTGCAGAGGGGATAGGAATGAGTGCCCCCTTGCTTATGTACCACATAACTGTGGTGTTGTCCGTCTTTAGTAATAGTTGTCCTGGATGCAGAAGGTCCTTGAAAGCTGTTAGGGCATTCTGTACAGCTAGCATCTCTTTTTGATTGATGTGAAGATGCATTTGGTCTGCGGCCCACTTGCCCTGAAAACATTTTCCTGCCATGTGTGCTCCCCAGGCGTAATCAGAGGCATCTGTTAGTGTCTGCCTGGCTGTGGGTAAAGTGAAAAGCTGTCCCTTGTTGTGGTGACATGCCTGTGCCCACCATCGAAATTCCTGTTGTAGGCAGGGAATAAGAGGTATTGCTGTTTCCAAATTGTAACAGTGTTGATTCCAAACACTTTTTAGGTACCACTGTAATTTCCTCATATGCAGTCTGGCATATGGTATTAGTAGTATGCAGGACGCCATGAACCCTAAGGCCTGCAGAATTTTTCTTGCAGGGAGTTGGGTTTTTGTTGCCATCAATTGAAAGTACTGAGTCAGTTGTCTTTGCTTGTCTGGTGTGAGATAAGCCATCGGGGCCGTTGTATTTAAGCTGGCACCCAGGAATATTATCTCTTGTGAGGGCACTAGTTTTGACTTCTTTTCGTTTACTGTGTACCCTAGACAAATTAGCAATCTTTTTACAAACGCCAGATGCTTTAAAAGAATGTCCTTGCTCTCTGCTTGAATAAGACAGTCGTCCAAGTAGGGATATATTTGAATTCCTTTTTGTCTGAAAAATGCAATTATTGGTGCCAGGCATTTTGTGAAGACCCTGGGCGCAGTAGATAAGCCAAAGTGCAGTGCAGAAAATTGGTAATGCATTGTGCCAGCTAGGAATCTGAGGTATCTTCTGCAATTTTGTCTGATTGGGACATGCAGGCATGCCTCTGAGGTCCAAAGTAACAAGCCAAGCCTTCTTGCCCAGCATGGGAAGAAGTTGCTGTAGTGTCAACATTTTGAATTTTGGAACATCCAGGTAAGTATTTAGAGTAGATAGGTCCAGTATGGGTCTCCAGGCTTTGTCATTTCTGGGGACTAAGAAAAGTCTTGAGTAAAATCCTTGTCCTTGTTCCTGTTGTGGCACTTTTTGAATAGCACTCATGTCCATGTGGGCTGCAATTTGTTTTTGTGCCTCTGCCCATTGATTTTGTGGCAGGTCTGGCATTCCTTTTCACCTTGGTAGAGTGTGAAAGTGGAACCTGTAACCTTGAGGCACAATATTCAGAACCATTTGTCTTGGGTGATTATATACCAACTTTGTGAAAAAAGTGCTAGCTTTCCCCCTACGGGAGCTGCCAAAAGGTAAGTGCTTGGCATTTGAAGGGGGAAGTCATTGGGACTGTTTCCTATAAGGTTGTGACTTGTCTTCTCCTCCTTTTGGGATTGAAGCACCCCACTGTTGTGGTCTGCAAGAGCCTTGGGGCTTAGATCTGCCTCTTGGGCATCTGTATCTGCCTCTTTGTGGTCTGTCTGACACTGGAAAGGACCAATTTTTAGAATGCCAATTTCTGCTAAATCGAGGTGGCTGTACCTGTAAGAAATCCTTCACTGTTTGCATAGATTTTGCCTTATCCTCCATTTTCTTTAAAACCTCTTCTGCCTTAACACCAAACAAGATATCATGCTGTAAAGGAGCATCCAGTAATTTTGCCTTAACATGATCAGGTAAACCTTGTTCTTTTAACCAAGCATGCCTTCGAATTACAGATCCTGTAACTGCGGCTCTACAAGAAGCCTCTAATG
This sequence comes from Protopterus annectens, assembly GCF_019279795.1. Taxonomy (NCBI): domain Eukaryota; kingdom Metazoa; phylum Chordata; order Ceratodontiformes; family Protopteridae; genus Protopterus; species Protopterus annectens. The sequence goes on along the minus strand of NC_056733.1, from coordinate 1,742,306,246 downwards.
AATTAAAACCACATTGCAGAGTATGTTTTCCCACTTGTTCAGCTGCATGCAACAAATCCTGCATTTCCTTATAGTCAGGACCTTCTGAGCTTGTTAAGTATTTTCTGTTTTAACAGAGACATTAAATATTGTTAGTATTTAAGCATGTGGAACTGGCAATTTAAAGCCCTTACTGCTAGAGTTGCAGAAGTGTAAACTTTTTCCCCCATCTATCTAATGATCTAGAATCTCTGTCAGAGGGAACTGGATTTTTAGCAGTGGAAGCCTTTACCCCTTTGGGACCCTGGGTTTCTGGGTCAGCAGCAGGGTTTTTTTTAAAGAAATTTGTGAGAGTCAGGGACTCTGTAGTACCTATCTGGCTTGACTGGTGCTGGGGGCAAAGAATCAGGGGTTAAACTGGATTCAGAGAACACATCATCTACAATATCTAACACAGGCAGAATAGCAAGGGGCGTGTGCTGAGGCAATAAAAGAAAATCTCCAGCCTTTTCTTGGATTCTGAATAACCCTGGCTCACCCAATGGAAATGCTCTCTCATGGTATGTAAAGTTCCCCAAAAGAGTAATCCTCAGGAGGAGAGACTGAAGGGATAGATTCTTCAGCATCAGAGTCCTCATAGGGGGGTAAAGAGTATCCCTGGTCTGAAGAGGAATCCGAAGAAATGGAAACCTGGTCAGAGGAGTCATGGTCTGTATCCTGCCTAGGCCTTTTATCAGCAGGGGGATGGGAACCCCTGATCAGAGTAATTAGGTCTTTGGCCATTTTGAGCATCTGCTTTTTAGGCATGGAGGCCTGTCCAGGTGAATGCTGTACTTGTTTCTTTGTCTTTAATGGAGTTTTAGACTTGGTTGTTGTTTTGATGGTAAGCTGAGTAGGTCTGAAACACCCTCTGAAGCCGATGCCTGCTCAGCAGCTCCGGACCCATTAGAGGGGTTAATTTCCGTAGGCCCAATACCTTGAGTTTCCAGAGGCCTAGAAATCTCCAAGTGGGAGTCTGAGGCGGCCTGTGGCTCTGAGGTAGCGGGTGTCTGGGGCTGCGAAAGCGCCTCACTGAGAACCGGCGACTGGCCTAGAAGAGGCTTCATCATCAGTTTTGGACCTTGGATGATGGTCCTTATCTTGGTCTTTGCGTTTTTTTTGTGTATTCCGGTCGGTTGTTCCGACGGCATGATATAATTGAACCTTCGGCCAAAATAATGGCGAGCAAAATCAAACCGACGTTTAATAGTGCGCTTGTTAAATCTAGCACAAAACCGACAACTAGTGACGCCGTGGTCTGGGCCTAGGCATGGAATACAGTAAGAATGAAAATCCTTATAGTTTCATAGTTTAGTACTAGGCTATCTGCCCTGGGGCATTTGTAAGCCTAGCCATAGTGATGTGGCTTTTGCCACCCCATGAAATGGTACAAAAATGTACAGAATAAATTTAGAATACTCTGCCTCTGTCTAGTAGTGACACAATGAAGGTCCCCTTATATAATAGAATTAGTTTACTGTGCCCCTGTCTAGCAGTGACACAGATGTGACCCCTGGGGTAAAGTTACGATCTCCCATCCACTCATCAAGATTTCTCTTGAAGAGAGTCAGTGAGGGGCTCTGCCTAACATGAACTGGGATCTTGTTCCAAAGCATGGGAAGCCTCTGGGTTATGAATCTATCCCTCCAGCATGTCCTATTCATACTTGTGCCAAGGTTTAAGTCTTTAGCTCTCGTGGTCCTGATGGATTTGGATTTTTTGAGGTGGAGCATGTCCATCAGATCCTGATTGGACATGGCCTTGTACGTCAGGCAGAGATCACCTCTGAGCAGGCGGTATGCTACTGAATACAGCTGAAGTTTCTTTAGTCTGGCAGAATAAGACATATGTTGGAGACCCTTGATCCTCTTGGTGAGGTACTTTTGTGGTCTCTCCAGCTGTTGCAAATGCCGGGTGAGGTACATACCAAATGGGGCATTGTACTCAATCATTGGTCTGATGAGGGAGGAGTATAGGGGTACAATGACATCCTTGGATCTGGATGTGAATCCCTTCATGATGACGTGTGCAAGGTAGAATGTTTTTCTAACCACTTTGGCAACGTGGGTGTCAAATGAGAGGTCGCTGTCGACTTGGGTCCCTAGGTCTCTGATTACTTTTTCCGTACTCAGTGGGTTGCTGTCTATGTGATAATTTGTGGGTACTTTGTTTTTCCCAAAGGGGATGACTATACATTTTTTGGCATTTAGTTTAAGGCCGTGACTCCGGCACCAGTTGTCCGTTTCTGTGAGGCCTTTTTGGAGGATGTATGTGTCCGCTGGTGTATCTACTATGGCGCCTAGTTTGCAGTCATCTGCGAACTTTGTCAGCCACAACCCTCCCATGTTTGCTTTAACATCTGAGAAATAAATGCCGAACAAGAGGGGTCCCAGGACAGATCCCTGTGGGACACCACTTGTGACTGGCTTAGAGTCTGACATTGCTCCAGCGATTTTAACTTTATGGGTTCTGTCCTTTAACCAGTTTGCTACCCATCTAGTGACATAAGGGTTTACGTTTAAGCTGTTGAGCTTGTCTATGATGCCTGAGTGGGGTATTGTGTCGAAGGCCTTAGCCAAGTCCAGGTAGGCTGTATGGACTGCTTTGCCCTCATCAATGGCTCTAGTGACCGTTTCGAAAAAGTCAACCAGGTTCAAAAGGCAGGATCTGCCCTTTACAAAGCCGAACTGAGTGGGGTCAAGTGTCTGTAGGTCCCCTATGTCTCTGTTTATGAGTTCCATAATGATTCTTTCCATAGCTTTGCAGACCAGGCTGGTTAAGCTTATGGGGCGGTAGTTCCCTGGGTCTGTAGAGGTACCCCCTTTGTGGAGTGGGACCACTGTTGCTGTACGCCAGTGTTCAGGTACATATCCTGTCGTAAGGCTAAGGTTAAATAGCATTTTTATGTGCGGGTTTAGCTCCTCTTGGAGTTCAAGTAGCACGCAACCTGGGATACCGTCAGGTCCCATTGATGCTGTGTTTTTAGCTTTGTTGAGGGCGGTTCTCACTTGGACATCTGAGATGACATGGAGATTACATTCAGCTGGGATAAGTATTACTTCTTTTGGGGGTGAGGGAGGGGAGAAATTTGCACTGAACCTGTCAGCCAGAATGTTGGCAATATCTGTGGGTTCAGTGTATTTTTTGTTGTTGTGAACTAACTCTGAGCATATCTGAGGGTTTCCGACCAGGTTTCTAACATAGCTGAAGAAGGCTTTGTGGTTATCTTTAGTGTCCTTAGCGATTTTTCTCTCAAAGTTGGCCTTGGATGCTTTTATGAGAGAACGTAGTTTTCTGCTAATGTTGATCAGAGATGTCTTCCCTTTATGGGATTTTGCTCTGACGTGCAGTAGCTTCCTTATTTTGTTATACAATTTGTTAATGGCTGAGGTCCACCAGACAGGACGCTTGCCTTTGGTGGAGAGGGACTTTGATTTATTTGGGATTGCATGATCCATGCATTCTTGGAGATGTCCATAGAAAGCATTTGTGAAGGATTCGGCATTGTGGGATGTGGTATCCACTGGCCCAGTGGGCTTAAAGGATACCATCTCAGTCTTAAGAAGAGTGAAGTCTGCTTTTGATAAGTTTTTCACTGTGGTCTTTTGTGCTGGGGGTGGGGGTGGAGGTGGGATATGTATATCCAGGGTGATTAATTTGTGGTCAGATCTCACTAGTGAGGGGTATACCTCCGGTGTGGAGCATTTTGTCCCCATGTTTGTGATGATCAGGTCTAGTATATTATCCCCCCTAGTGGGAGAGGTGACTAGTTGTTCCAGTGCATTTGAATTTATGAATTCCAGGAACCTTTGGGCTAGGGTGTTAGGGCTAGAATAATGTACCCAATCTATGTTTGGGTAGTTGAAGTCTCCCAGTATGATGGTATTTTGTGATACATTCATATCCTCCAATGTCTTCAGGAAGGCTGAGTGGGGTTCCTGAGATTGGGAGGGTGGTCTGTAACATGCTACCAGTTGTATAGCAGTTTTGCCTATGGTTAGTTGCACCTGTATGGTCTCTGATACTTCATGTGTTGCTACTAACCTGGAGGTGTGGGTGTCCTTGATGAATATGGACACTCCCTCCTTTGTGGTTCGCCCGGTTTTGGGGCGAAAAGCATGATCTGAGGTATAGCTTGGTAGCTGGGGTGCTCTCAGGAGCCTTGAACCAGGTTTCAGTTACTGCACAGACGTCGATGTTCTCCATGCTGAGGAGTGCATCAGTGCCTGCATCTTGAGATTTAGACTTCTGGCATTGAGCAGCATTACCCTTAGTTTTTTCCATTTTGTTTTCTAAGGAGGTGGGTTTGTATTTTGAGCCTTGCCTAAAAAGGCACTATGGGGTGGCAAGAGCCTTAGCCAACATCCGAAGCCCAGTGGTGACAGGTGTAAGCCATCCCTTGAAGCAGCGTGGCTTGTCCAACATGTCATCCCAGGCAGACAGACATTGGATCCCCTTAGAATGACACCAGTACTTGAGCCAATTATTAAAGCTGATCATCTTGTCTTTGTATTGTGGCATCATTCTTGGTGAGGGCAAGATGCTGCTCAGGGTCAGGGTCATACCAGCCTGGGCTACATAATCGGAGAGCTCCTCTATGTCTCTTCATGTAGTCCAGGGAGGTACGTCTCAGGTCATTCACGCCAGCATGGACAATGACGGAGTCATATTTGTACTTGCTTTGGAGTGACCTGAGTGCGTGTGTTATGTGGCGGATCCTAGCTCCCGATAGGCAGCTCACAGTCACCCTCTCCTTGTTCAGCAGGACATCAGTGTGTCTGACTATAGAGTCACCTATTACTAGTGTATCAGGCATGGTGTTTGGCCTTAAGGGCTGTGATTGGTTGACACACTGATTTATTGAAGTATGTGTTGCATGTGTTTTGTTTTGAGGTGGTGGATTTTTGGATGTCTGCTTTGGGAGCCTCTGTTGTTTTGGTAAGTTTTTTATTAGAGCCTCCGAGTATGTCTTAGTGTTTTTATGTGTTTGGTTTGCAGTTGTGGTAGGTCTATGTGGGACTGGGTTTGTTGTGTGTGTGGTTACCATCTCCTCCTGTCTGGTCATGCCAGCCCTGAGTTGAGAGAGTTCAGCCTCCAGTTTGGCTATATAGTTGCATCTCTCACATGTATTTGTGTTTGTTGGGAGGAGGAGAGGGTTGCCTGTGTACATGAGACAATTGTAGCATTGTCTCAAGATACACAGATTAACCAGCTGAACTGGAGAGGACGCCAGTAATCTACCACTCGACATGCCAGAACAGTATAAGGGAGTGCTGTGCCTTTAAGGGAAGTGGATATTCACAGGGGTGGTAGGTGGATGTAGTGTTTTACTTAGTACGAGAGTGCTTACTTAGTAGAGAAGTTTTGAGAACAAGTGCTAGGCTTATAATATAGTGAGTAGTCTGATTATACTAAGAATAGAGCTTCCTTAAGGGAAAATTTGAAGAGCAGACTTGGCGGAGCCAGAAGAAGTTTAACCGGCGCTGCGCTATACGCACAACCACGCAAAAACGCCCAGAGGCGGATTTTAAACAGAGAAATACAAAAGAGCTAGAAATGGTCCAAAACAACCAATTACTACAGCTCTTGTGCTGATGTCACTTCCTACAGGGACAGGTAGGCTGCTCAAGGCTCCCCACTCCCACTGGTGAGCAAAGAAACTTCCTTCTATCCAAGTAAGGTAATGGACAACACAGGAACTACACCACAGCCCAGAATACAGCAATGCCTGTAAACTGGTCTAAACTAGTCAAGGAGAGGCAGGAAAACAAGGATTATTTTTTTGTTTTTTTGATAGAAACCCACAGAAAATGCAGAAACAGTGATAAATCAGTTACACAGGCTAGCACACTTTAGTGGGCAGCCTCAACAGTTAAATTAAACAAACAAACAAACAAACTTTAGATCAAATTCGACTAAAAAGTAACTAAGTGCAGATTTTAAAATAATGCAGCAAACGGCTAAAAAAACAGTTTAAGCTTGTTCAGGGTAAGCTACAGAAGCTATTCCAAGTAAAAAAACAGCAAAGATACTTAAATCCAGAAAGTAGTCGCTTTTCTGAGTTCTCTGTAGCTAGGACCACTCTGCAGGACCACGAGGAGCTTGTCTGAGCAGTATATTTATACTATATTATATTTGCTTCCCACAAGAAATGCAATTATTAACTTTTACTGACATCAGTCTGAGGCAAGAAAAAGTTTCCCCAACGGGATACTTAGCTTTATTGAAGACTTCGGTTCTGAAATTCGAAAATCTCAGGAGTCGGCCGACCAGCACTTGCTAACTGCTTTTGCTTCTGGCACCATGCGGCAAGAAATACTGAAGAAAATGGCGTCAGCTGCATCTTATATACCCCTGGCGCACTGACGTCAGGGAAGAAGCGACAGCAACCGACGCCGGACCAAGACTTTGGAACTCTGGTCGACTGCGGGACCGTCTGATGGCAGGATAACCCAAGTGTAATAACTGTAGCAGTGAAACACGATGAACATCTGAATTTTTCTCTGCCTGCAGTATGCAATGGCTGGAGCCAGGCACTTTGTGTGAATACCCTGGGCGCAGTAGATAAGCCAAAGGGTAGTGCAGAGAACATATAGTGCATAGAGCCTGCCCGGAAACGTAGATATTTTCTGCAAGATTCCCTTATGGGGATGTGCACATAAGCTTCTTTTAGGTCTACAGTGACTAGCCAGAAATCCTTGGCTAGCATAGGAAGCAGCTGTTGTAGTGTAAGCATTTTGAATTTTGGGACCACCAGGAAGGTGTTGAGAATGGACAGGTCCAGGATAGGGTGCCAAGAGCCCTCTTTTCTGGAGTAGAAACCCTGTCCTATTTGCTCTACTGGAACAGGCTGAATAGCCCTGATACTAAGAAGAGAAAGTACTTACTTTTGAGCCTCTGCCCACTGGTTTGGAGGAAGGTCTGGCAACCCACTTGGGGTTGGCAGTGAGTGGAAGTAGAATCTGTATCCCTGGGATACAATGTTTAGGACCCATCGGTCCTGGGTAATGGACATCCAGATTTTTACATGCAGGGCGAGTTTTCCTACTAGGGGTGCAAGTACTTGGGCATGGCTGGGAAAGATTGTGAATTTTTTCCATAAAGGGGTGGCTTACCACTCCCTGTTTTTGAGGGGGGAGCACTCCATTGCTTAGATCTCTGTGTACCCAGAGACTGTAGCCTTGGTGGTCTATTGCCCCTGGGTTTGGGCTGAGAGACCTGGTAGGGACTGGAAAGGACCAGTTTTTTGAAGGCCAATGCCTACTGAATCTAGGTGGCTGTAACTATAACCAATCTTTAATAGTTTGCATGGATTTAGCTTTTCCTTTCAATTTTTTAAGGACCTCTTCTGCTTTTGTGCCAAACAAACATTCCTAGTTTAATGGAGCATCTAGTAATTTTGCTTTGACATGGTCTGGCAAGATTTGTTCCTTCAGCTAGGCATGACTTCTCAGTACAGATCTAGTGACAGCAGGCCTGCAAGATAATTCTAAGGCATCAAAACCACACTGCAAAGTATGTTTACTGACTTGGTTTGCAGACTGGATTAACTCTTGTAAATCTTTATTTTCTACAAAATCTGGAAGCAACACTTTTTTTGTTTAATTAGTTCCATAATATGCTGCTGGTACTTCAACATGTGAAACTAGCAATTGAAAGCCCTGATGGCAAGAGTTGCAGAGGTATACACCTTCTTGCCCCATCTGTCCAAAGCCCTCGAATCCCTGTCCAAAGGGGTAGGATTTTTGGCTGTAGTAGCCTTAATACCTTTAGGTCCCTGGGAAATGGGCTCTGGATTCTGCAGTGGGATTCTTAAAGAGAAATTTGTGAGAGTCAGGTACCCTGTAGTACCAGTCATGCTTTCTAGGAGCTGGTGGTAAAGTATCAGGAGTAAGACTGGATCCCATGAAAACATCATTAGGACAGGGGATATAGCTAGAGGCCTGTGCCGAGGCAAGTCTAAAAAATCTCAGAGTCTCTTTTTGGACTGTGGGCAGTCCTGGCATTCCCAGCGGAAATGCTCTCTTAGGGTATGGAAGGTTTCACCAAAAGAAAAGTCCTCTGGAGGGTAGGCAGAGGGAATGGAATTCTCTGCATCTGAATCCTCATAGGTAGAGAAGGGTATGCCCTTTTAATCAGAGGGATCAAAGTCACCAGACTCGTGGTTTGTTGAATCAGAAGGGAAATCAATTATTTGTCTTTTAGAGGGGGAAGGCTGGCTTCCCCTAATTAGAGTTATAAGGTCTTCAGCCATTCTAAGCATTTGTTTCTGTGGCATGGCAGCTTGAGCATGTGCTTTGGTCGTCTGCTTCCTAGGCGTAGTGTGAACTCTGGGCCTGAGAAACTCAGCCATTTTAGTCTGAAAAGAAGTAGTCTGTTTAATACGTACATCAGAAGTCAGAATACACCCTCAGAAGCTGGTGCCTACACAGCGGCTCTGGACACATCCAAGGTAGAGACATCCGCAGGTTCCATAAATCGAAGAAGCATTTTGCAGCATACCGGAATCCGAATGGGTCCCAGCAGAGGCCTGTGAATCTGTAGAAGCAGGTATCAGGGGCTGCGAAGGCACCTCAGAGTACCGGCGGACTGGCGACTAGCTTAACGGAAGTGTCGTCGGCAGTTTTGGAACTATGCAGTCTCTGTCTTTATCCTTACATTTTTTTCAGAAGATCAGTAGTCGGATGGCTTACCGAAGCCATTTCAGAATACGGAGAATGAGAGCGAAAGAATTTAGCAACAAAGATAGCCAGACAACGAATAGTTTGGGTGTTAAACAAGGCACAAAATTAACAGCGAGGGATGTCGTGGTCTGGGCCTAAACAGGTGACGCAGTAAGAATGAAAATCTCTGTAAGGTATTTGCTTTCCACAGGCAAGACAATTGTTAACTTTTTCTGACATCGGTTAGAGCAAGAAAAAAGAATCCCCAACGGGGTACTTCACTTTAGAAGAGTTCAGGTTTGAAACTAAAAATGAAAGTTTCAGGTAGCGGCTGACCAGCTCTTGCTAACTGCTTCTGCTTCGGGCTCCCGCGCGGCAAGAAAAGCTGATGTAATGGTGTCAGCCACATGTTTTATACCCCTGACGTCATGGAAGAGGTGACAGCAGCCGACGCAGAAATCCCAAGACTCTGGTATTGGTATTCGGGCCGACTGAGAGCTACCTGCAGGCGTATAACCTAAGTGTGATGACTGCAACAGTAAAACACGAAGAACATGTTAAACTTTACACTCTACACTCGGCTTCAATGGATTTTTCTTCCACAACATTGTGGACTAAGCCTCTAGTAGCTGACACACCACTGGCTTAGAATAAACCAATGAACCTATAAATAGCAGGTCCCCAAGCTTTCATTTTCTTTACTGTCTTCATCAGGCATCTCACTGAATAGGATGTGGCACTTTTGTCTAAAATGTCTCCAAACTTGTAACATCTAAGTTAGGTAATTTAAACATCATCAGGAGCAGAGTGCAGGAAGCAACCACATGTTTTCCCAATCTAAAGCCCACAATTTATGGCCCGATTGTGGAGAGTTAGTGACTGAAGAGAACTATTCTTCTTTATTCCTTTTCTTTAAGGCTGCTACAGAAACAGTGACATCTGTAATTAATGCCAAAGATAAACACTCCTTGAAAAGAATAAATTGGCCCATGTGTCTTTCCGCTGACTAAAGACCATACATAAATCACAATGTCCTGGAAAATTCTCAAAGATGGGATCACCCAGGAGGATTGTTCTACCTGCCTTCTGGTGCTTTCTTTGAGGTGATGAAATAATTTGCAGGCTATCGTCCCTTTCCTGCATCAACATTAGGAACTCAACAGATTTAAAGTTATCAAATGGAGAAAAAGGGGCATTTGCATTATTTGCACATTCTGAAATGAATTCACAGTTTTGAGGTTCTGCATTTCATTTTGATATGCTTTTTATGAGAATCTCTACAAAATGAGAAAACTATTTTGCTGGAATTTTTAAAATGACTAGCTGAAGTATGTACGGAACAGATCACTGCAAGGCAGATACAGCCTGAAATGAATAGGGTACTGCCACAAAGTAGACTGTGGTCTGAAAACTAGGATGAGCCCAAGAGAGCACCACCTTCCTGAAAGTACTATGTCAGGGCTGGGGATCACAATTTTGCATGAAAGACATGGAAGAATACAGCTGTTGAAGGACTACCTGAACAGGTCAAACTGGTATGTGTAGAACAGACACCACTCACAAGGGCACCTAGTAAATGGACACCAAGGCGGCTTATTTTGGAGAAAGAAATGTCAGGTACTCTGTCAGAGGATCAGACAACTACTCAGCTAATGCCTATATACATATGCGAAGTAAGACCAAAGTGAAGGTCTAAAATATGATCAAAGACTGAGCTACAAGTAACCTATTGAAATCTGCCAGCTTCTCATAATTTATTCCCAATGCTATCAGAGTCTACTAGCCCGGAAGAGAAGAGTCTAATCAAGGCAGCTGAAGTGCAAGAAAGAAATGGGCACTGGTGCAAAAGAAAGAACTTGTCCATCAAGCAGCCTAAGGGGCCATTGACTGCACATTACAATACTTTCACAGCAAGGAAGAACTGGAGAATTCTTCTACTGTTGTGCACTTTGGCAGTTAATGTTTCATAACCTAGGAATATACTGTGTGTTGTGAGACTGTGACAGTGAAAAGCCTATGAACCCCAGCATTTGGTGCTTATGTATAGAAGACCCCATAACAATTCCCCTTTGAGAGATCATAATAATGTTAACAAAAAATTCTAAAGAAATATTCAGGTACAAAATGCACCCAAGTCTCTAATTCTATCAAGTACTTAAATGCAGTTTAATGTTAAATTAAAACCCACCACTCGAGCTTCTTCAAACCATGAAGTTTGAACTATGGTGTGCCAGAAATGAAAAAAAGTTACCTCAACCATTTACATCCCCGACCTGGAAGAATGAAAAAGCACCATGTTGATTGCTTAGAATGTCGATTCTTTTGAAGGAAAGAATCAACATTCGACCACTCACCATCCAGAAAAACAAAAAACATCTGCTACGAGGTGAAAAATTTCCTACTGTTTTGCAGGGGGGCAAGCCCCCCCCCTGTGCCCCCACACCCCCTGCTACTTATACATTCTAACTCCAAGATCACATTACAGTGAAGAAAAGGGTAATTTTCCCGATCCCCACTGTAGTGCGATGCACTTCAAAACACAAACGCTCCAAACTGAAACATCGATACGGAGACTGTGTTCAGAAAGGTCGACAGGAATTGAATGAAGTTTTGCCTCTCTGCCGAGGTAAGTCTCCTCGACATTTTGATAGTAAGCCATATATATGTAAAATAAATAGACATAGATGTGTATGCAAACTCACACATATAACATACATTTATAAAAACACATCATACACCCAGATACTTTGGTAACACATTTGTTTCACTGGGAGCAGATTTTGCTACACAAAATGTCAGTGGTTAAATTGTTATATTATGCTACAGTCAAGTTATGGATCACAGGCTAACGTGGTGTTATTTCCCTTTGTTCACAGCTGTGTAACAGTGGAGTTAATACACATCAGTTACGGCGATACGAGAGGTGCAGAGGTGATAGATGCACAATGCATTTCACAGCTTTTTTTTTTTGTATTAACATTTTAAACGCCAAAAAACCTAGTAATCTATGAATCTATGTTAACGACCCAAGGGGTCTTTCAAGCATAGCCAAGTTCTCAAAAGAATAATGATGTCCTGCATCCAGACAGGGCATTGAGGACCAGGCATTTATAAGCTACCTCTGTCCATAAGGGACATGGGTGCTGGGCATGGTGTAAATTGCGGGTCTACATTAGACCATTGAAAGTTTAATGGTTCAAATCACTAAAGGTCGACCTTTAATGATCGAACCATTAAAATTTCGAATGTTCATAAAAAATAAATAAATAAAATCTAAAGGGTGTAGGCGGGCGGGGGAGGGGCAAGCCCTCCTGCACCACTCCACTACTTAAACATACCAACTCCAAGACCGCACTACATTGAAGTAAATGGAAATCTCCCCTTATGGAGATTTCCATTTACCTGTACGACATTCTGCACTTTCGATATTCTCGTGTCGATGTCAGATTCAACATTGTCGGCTTCCGAGAATATAATAGGTAACCGTAAATTTCCTATTCCCCATCCATTTGCCCAGGCTGTGCTTAAACTGGGTAACAGACAAATCCAGCTTCAAATGGATGGGAAGCAAATATACTGGTTTTAGTTATGTTATGAAAGCAAGATATATTTATGACTTTATGCATCAAGGATATTCCTTCTTGACAAAGTAAACTGCACATATTTTTGCAAATCAAATCCAAGGAGAACTGCTTTAGGGAGACTGGCCAAAGCATGGGATCAGACACCATTAAGTTCCTAAAATGCAACAAATACTAATCCTTGATTCCTGTCAGAGATAGTTGACCCTCTCAGAGTGTGTGTAAAAATAGTATAATAGCTGCTATAATGTATTTGAACTTACTCTCACAGATATATATTTGTTGCACAGTTCTGATGTTTCATTCTGAGGTGAAGGACACAATGGCTAGGAGTGTTACTTTAACTCACTGTTCATAGGTCCATACTAGGCTATCTGCCCGAGGGCATTTACAAGCCTAGCCCATAGTTTTGTGGCTTACGCCACCCTTTTAGTATGGGGAACTATACCCATTATTTTGCTGTGCCTCTGTCGAGCAGTGACACTGAGGTAATCCCTGGGGTATATCTGCGATCTCCCATCCATTGGTCAAGATTTCTCTTGAACAAGGCCAGCGAGGTGCTCTGCCTCACATATACCGGGATTTTGTTCCACAGCATAGGGAGTCTTTGGGTGATGAATCTATCCCTCCAGCACGTCCTATTAATAGCCGTGTCGAGGTTTAAGTCTCCGCCCTTGTGGCTCTGACGGATCTAGATTTTTGAGGTGAAGCATATTCATCAAATCTGGGCTTGACATGGCCTTGTATGTTAGGCAAAGGTCACCTCTGAGCAAGCGTTAGGCGACTGAATAGAGCTGGAGTTCTTTCAGTTGGGCAGCATAGGACAGATGTTTGAGACCCTTTATCCTTTTGGTGAGGAACTTTGTGGCCTCTCCAGCTGCTGCAAGTGTCGGGTCAGATACATTCCGAATGGGGCATTGTACTCAATCATTGGTCTGATGAGTGATGAGTATAGGGAGACTATGACCTCCCTTGATCTAGATGAGAATCCCTTCATGATAAGGTGGGCAATGTAGAAGGTCTTCCTAACTACTTTAGCTACATGGGTGTCGAATGACAGACTACTATCAACCTGGGTCCCCAGGTCCCTGATAACTTCTTCTGTGCTCAGTGGATTGCCACCTATTTGGTAGCTAGGGGTAACCTTGTTTTTCCCGAAGGGTATGACTATGCATTTTTGGCATTTAACTTTAGGCCATGGCTCTGGCACCAGTTATCCATTTCTGTGAGACCCTTCTGAAGGATATCTGTGTCAGATGTGTTTTCTATTATGGCCCAGTTTGCAGTCATCTGCAAACTTTGTCAGCCATAACCCTCCTGTGTTTGCTTGTACTTGGAAAAGTAGATGCCAAACAAGAGTGGGCCCAGGACTGAGCCCTGTGGTACACCACTTGTGACAGGCTTTGAGTCTGACATGGCGCCAGCAACTCTGACCCTGTGGGTTCTGTCACTCAGCCAGTTTGCAACCCATCTTGTGATGTATGGGTTAACATTTAAGCTGATGAGTTTTTCAATGATACCCGAGTGGGGTATTGTATCGAAGGCCTTCGCCAGATCAAGGTAGGCTGTATGGACTGCCTTTCCCTCATCAATGGCTTTGGTGACTGTTTCGAAAAAGTCAACCAAGTTTAGAAGGCATGATCTGCCTTTGACAAAGCCAAACTGGGATGGATCCAAAGTCTGCAAATTCCCTATGTCTTTATTTATGAGGTCCATTATGATCCGCTCCATGGCTTTGCAGATAAGGCTTGTCAAGCTAATGGGCCGGTAATTTCCAGGGTTGGTGGAGGCACCGCCTTTGTGAAGTGGGACCACAGTTGCAGTGCGCTCCTGGATGCGTATCCAGAGGTAAGACTATGATTAAACAGCTGTCCTAGCTGTGGGTTTAATTCCTCGTTGAGTTCGTGGAGCACACAGCCTGGGACACCATCAGGTCCCATGGATGCTGTGTTTTTTGCTTTGGAGAGAGCAGTTCTCACTTGGGTGTTGGAGATGTTTGGGGGGCTGCAATCGCTTGGTATAGATATCTCTCCTTTTGGGGGGGAGAGAAGTTTGCACTGAACCTGTCAGCCAGTATGTTGGCAATGTCTGTAGGATCAGTAATCTTCACATCATTTTGAACTAGTTCTGAACATATCTGGGAGTTTCCTCCCAGGTTTCTAACATAGCTAAAGAAGGCCTTATGATTGTCTTTTGAGTCTTTAGCTATTTTTCTCTCAAAATTTGCTTTGGATGATTTTATGAGAGCTCTTAGTTTTTACTTATAGTGATCAAGGGTGTCTTACCTTTTAAGGATTTTGCTCTATCTTGTAGTAGCTTCCTCCTTTTGTTGTAGAGTTTGTTTATGGCTGGGGTCCACCAGACTGGACGCTTGCCTTTGGTACAAAGAGTCTTTGTTTTGCTTGGGATTGCCTTATCCATGCAGTCCTGCAGGTGCTGGTAGAAGGCATTTGTAAGTGATTCAGCGGCTTGAGTACTGTTTTCCACTGCTCGGGGCCTTAAAGGAGACCACACTAGTCTTTAGAAGTGTGAAGTCGGCTTTCGAGAAGTTCTTTACTGTGGTCTTTTTTATTTCAGGTGGGGGTGGGATGAGGACCTCCAGCGAGATTAGTTTGTGATCTGATCTCACCAGTGAGGGGTATACACTGATCCCCAATATGTCAATTCAACAAAAATTTAACTACCCTAGTTTTCTCACACAGAATGCCTCAACATCTACCCCAAAAGACATCCACCTTTCATGAACGCCTGTAATGCTCGACTGTATTCAGTATTTCTATTACAATCATATACTTCAATATGCTGCTCAAATTTATACTGACCCCCAACAAACCATACCAATGACCGTTTATAGGTGTAAATGGTCGGTGCTTTTACATGTACCCTGCCTTCTCCCAAAAATAAAAAGACTTTCTGTGCACACTTCTGACTGAGAAGAAAATGAAAGACAGACCTCACACTAATGCACAAGATGAAATAGTAGTATAGGCCACGATGTCATGAAGAACACTACAAATATACTTCAGTTGCTGTATCCTGCTGTATGACAAGTAGGACAGTCACAAGACATCCAACAAGCTAGTCTGGACTTGTGATAACATCTGGATGGCACAGAGGTATCATAGAAGGCAACTGCAAGGATGCCTGCAATATCAGAGCTGTGGTCAGCATCAACTGTATACTTGGTGCTGACAACTGCAAAGCATGATACAATGGGCCAGCACAGCTCCGATGCATAAATCCCCAATTTTGTTGCCAAGAGTCCCATCAACAAAAGCAGAAATTATATTTAACCAAATGATGCTGGTGACCCAGCCAACAACAGAGTTATTAATGTCAAAGTCTGCAGTCCAGCTACTGGAACCAGTGTCAGCACCAAGAGGGTTTCAGCCACTGACACCAACAACATTGTTTGGATCAATGCCTCCAACCTCTAAACTGACAACTGATAAGATCATGGGCGTCACCGAACAGTTTTCGAATGATCTAGGCAGTGATGAAAAACCTGAGCAAAGGTCACTACCCACATAAAAAGATGATGGGGAAGGGGCTACAGACAGTTTCTTCTGTGCCACAATGGCATCAACAAACATGTCAAACTAGCACTGGCACAATGAAGGCATGGAGGAAATTGACTATTTTGTGTTGTGAAGTTGTCACATATTAATCCCTACACCAAACAAGAGATTTTACATATACAAAAGGAAACTATCTTACATTATCTGCAAAAGGACATTTGGCACTATACCTTCCATTTTTTTTCTACCTTTATGAATGGTACAGGAAGATGCAGATTTGTCAAGTCTTGCGGCTTTGAGAGGATTGCATTTGGGTGTCTTTTAAGAGATCCTACACATGAAGCAGTACCTACTGGATCTGAAAATGGAGAGGGATCTTTTGGCTCTAAAACAATTACTGGACTAATCAAGTGATTTTCTGTCTTCGAGCATGTTTGAGATGAAGGCCTACTAGATAACACAATGTTCTTCACCAAATAACATCCAGTAAGCCAGGTGCTTATTTTGCAGTGGGGTGTTATTCCCACACTTGCACTTCTTGAATGCACAGCCCACTGTGACAAGAAGTGAAAATACTCCTGATAAACAACTAAGCAACAAAACTCCTCAAAACTAAGGAAAATGAAAAAGACTTGGTGTCTGACAAGGCTGTATGTCTCCCCATTTCACTTCATATCACAAGGTTAATTCCAGTTATATTTTTTACAGCACTGAAGTAATGGCTGATGAGCCCCATGTGGATTATAGTTATTTTCTTATTGCATTAAGAGATACAGCTCATATGCTAAAATAAATTTTAAGTAGTTACATTATTCTAGTATGACCTACAATCATTACAAAAAGCCAGAGCTTGAACAATAAAAATCAGTGTAATTTGCCACTTACTAGACAACTATTTTACAATGCTTGTAAAACTGTACACTTAACCATACACTCTTATATGTTGTGAAGTTGCTAATTCAAAGTTTGTTACATAGCACTGAACAGAATCGGTTTATCATAACACTTTACAAACTGTCTGCCTAATATGCAATACCAATTATGATGAAGCTATTATTTCAAGCAAGTTACAACTGCATTGCAAGGATAATAGTGAGCCATGGGGAAGGGCATCAAGGGTGAGGTGTATATTTAAATAAAGTGATGGGATAATGAGAGATATTGGTACAGCTGCAGCAATGGCATTTGGTGCTGCCCCACCCCCATGTCAATAATAAAAAATGGGATCACTTAAATAGCTTGTAAACCACCATACATTTTAAAGAATATTAAACTATTTGTCCTGCTTTTTAAAAGGTACTTTAACTACCATTAAAAATCAAAAAAGGACCAACAGACTGATTACAAACTGTTTAGAGGCGCCTTATAAGCAAAGTGTTTTCATCTGTCAGCGCATCCCAGTATACCAGTTAGCACAGAGGATTAAAGCAAATAGCTGTTAATGAGCTGCTTCCATTGGTATAGGGCTCAATTCCCTCAGCTTCCATTTGCTTTCTGTGTGGCCTTGAACAAGTCACTTAACCAGATAGTGCTTTGTGGCAATTGGGAAACTGGGCTACGCTATTCAATGGTCTACTGGATCACACGCCTAGTGACATACGAACCTACAAGTTGGAACCTGAGGCAGATTTCATTTGCCTCACCTCTGAGCTCTACAGCAGTAATGCTGTGATATGACACAATCTTCAGGTTTGAAAAGGACTTCTTGAACATGGAATTTCATTACAACAGGCACAAATTTACCTGGAGAATGTTTAAAAACAGGAAGACTATACTGAACTGAAACACTTGTTAAAAACTTAAGCATCGCAATAACAAGGAACTTGGCAGAAGGAGCAGAGGAGGATTAAAGCATTTAAAGAAGGGAGTACAAAATATCTCTCAGCATTATGGAATGCATGAGGAAGAATGAAGCTATGTGGTACAAGATGATGCTTTAATTTTGCCTTTAATAAGACATATCCAATTAATCCTAGAGAGTTATAGGTAGGCGAGATAATAGGTGTAAACAAGACATCAAAAATAACACCAAATCAAGAAGAATGCAGTATTAAGACGAAAGGGTGCTTTTTTTTGGTCAGAAGATTATATTCTATTTTAGAGGCTAAATATTGTTCTAGAAAGAAGGTTATTGTTGTAGATGTTGAATCTTGCTTTTTGAAGACTGTTTGAATACACACACACAGTTTATTGTAATGGTTCAAAATCAATAAGAGAGGACCATCAAAACGAAAAAAAAAAAAAAAAACTAAGTCAATACCACTATTCGGCTAAAGAACTAATTGGAAAACATCAACATGTAAAGGAGAGGAATTTAAGGCCAAGCAAAAACCACCAACAATCCAATTTAACTAAGTTAATATAATGAAAACTACAATCAGAAAGCATAACAAGGAGTTCTAAAGAAGAAAAAGACCACTCAAAGCTTTTGAGAAAGGAATCCACTCTCATACAACACAATCACAGTCTAAAAGAGAAACCACTGAACACTACAATCTATTTTATTTACTTATTTAATTATGTATTGATTGACATTTGAGTACCGTGAAAGTCCAACGGGGCAGAAGCCCATTTTCACCTGAGGCATGGAAAGAAAAGCTCCAAATTATTACAAAACTTTGTAAGAACAATCCTCAAAAATAAAACATATGTAGTTAAAATAATTATAACAAACGACACATAATATAAAAACATGGTCTATACCTTGTATCAATTCTTAACCAATCATTTAAAATTTTAGATAGGTTTTATACCCAGGCGGGTATGACCCTAGCCCTGAGTAGCATCCTGCCTTCGCCCAGAATTATACCACAGTACAAGGACAAAATGATTGACTTCAACAATTGGCTAAGCTTCTGGTGTCATTCAAAGGGGATCCAGTATTTTGTCTGCCTGGGAAGACATGATCGACAAACCACAATGCTCTGCCAGAGATAGCCTGCACCTGTCACCCCTGGGATTCAGGTTACTGGCTAAAGCTCTTGCCACCCCTATAGTGCCTTTTTTTAGGCAAGGATCATAGGATAAAACCACCACCATAACAGATACAAGCATGCAAAATCTGAAGGTAACGCTAGAAGTCTAAACCTCAAAATGCACTCTCTTGAGGCACTCCTAAAAATGGAGAACATCGATATCTGTGCAGTAACTGAGACCTGGTTCAAGGCTCCAGAGAGCACCACTGCAATACCAAGCTACAATTCTTACCACACTTTTTGGCCACAAAACCAAGACCGAAACACTAAAGGTGGGGGAAGTGTCCATATTCACCAAGGACATTCACACCTCCAGGCTAGTTGCCCAACACAATGCATCTGAAATTCTCCAGGTGCAACTAACACTAGGTAAGACTGCAATCCAAATTGTAGCTTGTTACAGATCCCCCACCATGCCTCAAGATTCTCACTACACCTTTCTAAACATACTGGAAAATATTAAGATACAACCAAACACCCTAATACTGGGTGATTTCAACTACCCTGCCATTAATTGGGAAAACTACTCTGGTACCAACTCCTTTTCCCAATGGTTCTTGGAATTCATAAATTCTAATGCCCTGGATCAACTAATCCATTGTCCCACCAGGGGAGCCAATATCCTAGACCTGGTCATTACCAACATGGGAGATAGATGCTCTACACCAGTGGTCACCCCCTCATTGGTCAGGTCTGACCATAAGCAAATCACCTTTGACAGCCACATCCCACCCCCACCCCCCAGTAAGCAAACCTCCTTAAAAACTTCTCCAAAGCCAACTTCATGCTACTGAAGTCAGAAGTGACAAACTTCACAACACCCACACAGATGGGATCTGGAAGTTCAACTGCAGAATCCTATACTAAGGCACTGTACAAGCACATCCACTCGTGCATGAATCGTGCCATCCCAAATAGAACCAAGATGCTCTTCTCCAAAAAAAAAAAAAAAAAAAAAAAAGCCAATCTGGTGGTCCCCTGCTATAAACAAACTATACAACAGAAGGAAGAAACTGTTGCAGAAAAGAGGAAAAACCCAGGATGCAAAAAAACTCCCTCACCAGCCTCAGTAAGAAGCTGAGATCCCTCATAAAATCCTCAAAAGCTAGTTACGAAAATAAAATTGCCAAAGATTCCAAGGACAACCACAAGGCATTCTATAGTTATGTCAAGAATCTAAATGACAATGCTCAGATCTGCTCTGAGCTACAACAGAATGGCATTAAATATACTGATCCCAAAGATATTGCCAATATCCTGGAAGATCGATTTAGTGCCAACTTCACCCCCCCTCTCACCCCCTAAAGGCACATCTCAATACCAAAAGATTGCCAAATTCCAATAATCACGGCCACACAGGTAGAAATCGCACTCTCCACAGCTAAGAATACAGCATCCATGGGACCATATGACATCCCAGGCTGTGTACTACATGAACTACAAAATGAACTGCACCTCACCTAAGCGTCATGTTTAATCATAGCCTCACCTCAGGCTTCATGCTCACTGAGTGGCGCACAGCTACAGTTATCCCGCTCCACATGGGAGGATCTGCCTTGGATCCCAGGAACTACATTCCCATCAGTCTGACAAGCCTGATCTGCAAGGGCATGGAACGCATTATCATGGAACTTATAAACAAAGACTTTGGCAACCTTCAAACACTGGACCCCACCCAGTTTGGGTTTGTGAAGGGCCAATCTTGTCTCCTGAATCTGATTGACTTTTTTGAATCAGTCTCCAGAGCTGTGGACCAGGGTAAGGTGGTCCACACAGCCTATCTGAACCTCGCCAAGGCCTTCAACACCATCCCCCACTCTGGAATCACAGATAAACTTACTAAGCTGGGCATAAATCCCTACGTCACTCGATGGGTTGCCAACTGGCTTACTGACAGAACCCAGACTGTAAAAGTAGCAGACTCCAAATCCAGCTCCAGACAAGTGACAAGTGGAGTACCTCAGGGTTCAGTCCTGGGACCACTCTTGTTTGGCATCTACTTCTCTGAAGTACAGGCCAACACTAAGGGACTCTGGCTAACAAAGTTTGCAGATGACTGCAAACTGGGAGCCATTATTGAATCCCCAAATGATGTGGATATTCTACAAAAAGGCCTTAAAGAAACAGATGCCTGGTGCCAGAGCCATGGGCTCAAGCTTAATGCCAAGAAATGTATAGTTATCCCCTTTGGAAAAAAACATGTACCCATGAATTACCACATAGGTGGCAGGACGCTAAACATCGAAAGTTTGATGAGACTTAGGGACACAGGTGGACAGTGGTCTCACTTTCAATAACCACATTGCCACAACAGTCAGGAAATCCTTCTATGTGGCACACCTCATCACGAAGGGCTTTTCATCCAGAAAAAAGGAGGTCATTGTCCCACTGTACTCATCCCTCATTAGACCCATTATAGAGTATAATGCCATGTTTGGTATGTACCTCACAAGACATCTGCAACAGCTGGAAAGGCCACAGAAATACCTCACTAAAAGAATCACAGGCCTAAAGCAGATGTCATATGCTGGCCATCTAAAAAAACTCCAGCTATACTCTGTGGCATGTTGTCTACTCAGAGGCAATCTCTGCTTAACATACAAGGCCATGTCAAACTCTGAGCTGTTGGGACATACTCCACTTAAAGAAATCCCAATCCCTCAGAGCCACATGCTCCAGAGATCTAAACCTCGTCATCACAGTGAACAAAAC
This sequence comes from Protopterus annectens, assembly GCF_019279795.1. Taxonomy (NCBI): domain Eukaryota; kingdom Metazoa; phylum Chordata; order Ceratodontiformes; family Protopteridae; genus Protopterus; species Protopterus annectens. The sequence continues at coordinate 1,742,284,779 of NC_056733.1, read as the reverse complement.
ATGCTGGAGGGATAGGTTCCTGACCCAGAGACTCCCCATACATGTCAAGCACAGCGCCTCATTGGCCCTCTTCAAAAGGAACCTTGATGATTGGATGGGAGATAGGAAATTCACCCTGGGGATCATGTCAGTCGCCCTGCTAGACAGGGGCCCAGAGAAGTAAATATTGCGGGAAAAAATATCCACGGAATTGTTATGGCTAGGCTTGCATAGGCCCTAGGGCCGATAGCCTAGTACCAGCCTAGTACCAACCTATGAACCTATGAGCAAGAACAAAAAGCCAGATTTTAGCTAGGAAATTTTTCAGTGTGGTTTTGACAGACAGGTAGGAGGGTATAGACCTGATGGATACAGGTAAGGAGTTTCAGGCCTTAGCAATCTTGTACAAAGTACAGACAATGCCCAGCAGATTTACTAGGTCTGTAGACAGGAGTTTTAAGTCACTGAATCACTGTGACCAACTAGGAACATTAGTTGTTTAGAATGTTTTTTAAGTGCTGGACAGGCAGATGGATGCTGGATAATTTTATAGGTGGTAAGAAGTTGTGCATATGTTAACTGATGCGGCAGTTCTAACCAATGTAGACGTTTTACTGCTATACAGTGGTGGATTCTGAAAGGGGTATTTGCTGCAGATTTAGCAACTTTGTTATAGCATTGTTCAAGTTTTAGTTTCTGTGAAGCCTGAAGGTTAAGGATGGCAGTGCCATAAAGAAGTGTGGGGAGGAGATACGTAGTGGCAAGTGTAGTTTTAGTTGCGTCAGTGAGAAAGTTTTTGGCTCTGTAAAGCAGCCATAGTTTTTGTTGAGGTCTTCTTATGCAAGTTTGTATATGCAGGTCGAATGTAAGATTACCATTCACTATCACCCCTAATAGTTTGCTATGAAAAATGACTTCAGTGGCTGTATCATCAAGGGAGAGGACTTTAAATGTTTTTTCATGACAGGGATTTGAGGAAAAAAATAGTAGTTTAGTCTTTTTTGGGATGAGCAGGAGTTGAAAGTTTCAGTGGCCGTTAAAGTTTCCTGAGTAATTTTTTGTAGATGTATCGTGTTGTTAGATTTGCAAATAAGAGTGGAATCACCTGTGCATTGGGTGGCCTGTTGTGTGGAAATGTAGAGGGTGTTGGTGAAAATGTTAAAGAGGAGAGGACCAAGGACAGAGCCTTTTGGTACACCAGTGGTGACTGGGAGGTAAGGAGACAGCATAAAGTGCCATTTTACTGATTTGACACCTACTGGACAGGTAGCTTTTGCGCCAGAGAAGGGTGGGATAAAACAGACCTAGTGAAGTTTACTGTTACAAACTGTGATGAATGCTTTAGGCAAGTCTAGAAATAAGGAAGAAACTTGCTTGCCATTATCTCTATAGCTTGTATTTATACATATTAGAAGGGCAGTGCTAGTACTAGGGGAAGGACTGAAGCCATGTTGTGTAGGGGATAGGAGTTCTTCCTTTAGGAGATGTCTAGCAATTGTTTTTGAATACATTTTAAGTATTTCAGAGAGGGGAAATGAGATTGCTATATGTCTAAAGTTATTAAGGTCTGCTGAATTTCCTCATTTGTGCATAGGGATAATGTGTGACTTTTTCCAGAGAGAGGAAATGTGGGTCTCCTGGATTTACCTATTTATAATGAATGAGACAGGACAGGCAATGCTACTGGCTGCTACTTTAGGTACTTACATGGAAGGTCATCAGCTGAAGATCATCACTGTTTAAGAGTAGTTCTATATAGGATGTGGTCACTGGTTTGAAGGTGAAAGTGGATGGGGCGATATGTGGCTGTTGGGCAGGGTTGGGATTAGATGTTGAGGAATCCTCAGTTAGAGGCGCTATACTACCTATAAAATAAGTGTTGAACTGTATTGCAGTTTAGAGTGGCAAGTTATCGGGAGATGGATTTGGGTTGAATTTTTGGCCGGGATGTAAGATTCTTCAATGGCTGTCCAAAATTTTTTAAGGCTGTGTTTAGTATTATTTTGAAAGTTATTATATTATAGTTTGTGTTCATTTATTTGCTTTTTAGTATGACTGTGAAGCATTCTGAAGTTTGCAAGATACGGTGGCGTTTTATATTTCTGCCATTCATTCCAAGCCTTTTCTCTATCCTGCATTAGCATTCTACTTTTTTGGATAGCCAAACTGCATTATTTTTTCAGTCTCTCCCTTCTAGGAGGTGCAAGGCTATTTAGGATAATTAGAAAAGTTGTATTGAATTAAATTACAGCATCGTCCAAGGGGAGGATTTTTAGGAAGTTCCAGTTAATAGAGGATAGTGTAGTAATGCACATTTCTGGGTTAAACATGGAAAGGTTACATGTTTTAGAAATATGCTGTTTAGCTAGATGTGCGAGAGGTCTAGTCAAATAGATTGGGAAATGATCAGACAGAGTCTGATGTCATACCTGTGGTGGAGTATTTGCTAGGGTCTGATACTAGGATCCAGTCTAATAGAGAAGTTGATGTCTTCTTATAACGCATGCGCTATTAAAATTAGTTGTGTGAAACCACATAAGCTCATGCTAGATGTAGGGGGAGTTAGAGTTTAATGTCCAACCAATTGACATTCACATCACCTAGTAATATTTTTCTTGTGGAAATGTTACAGATATCCAATGTATTACATCTTCCAATATAGCTGTATTGTCACCAGGAGAGATATAAAAGGACAGTAATACATATTTGTTTATTTTCAGGAAAGCAATAAGAAGCTCTGCTGAACTAAATTTTGGTGTTGGTTTGCTGTAAGGGGAAATGTCGCAAATACTGGGAAATATTAAAGCAACACCACCACCTTTCTTCTTTACACGGTCATTACAGATAATATTATAGTCAGGAGGTACAACTTCTGAGCATAGCGGGCGTTCCACCCTCAGGTCAGCATACAACCGATAGCAATCAGTTTATAGGCAGAACAAAGCAATTAAAGAGATGCATGTAAATCAGGTTGTCTGTCATTTCCTGAGACTAAATAACTGGCATAAGCAGTATAGTCTACTGGTCAAGCTAAAGGGGACAGTGGCCAACATAGCAAAAAGTCCTTAGAGTGCATGGACTACTTCAGAGAGATTTTCAATCACAGATATTCAAAGATAAAAACAAAAATAAATCAGTATTGCCCACCATGGCTCCACCATTTCCAGTAATAGCCAGTTGATGATAATTTCCCGAGACAGTTACTAAAGACCTTATAATTTTCTCACATCTTTGTCATCACCAGAAGGAATACATAGGTGCATAGATAAGTACTAGGCTAGCTGCCCTTCTAGGCCATTTTAAGCCTAGCCAATTACCCCATGTGAGAATCAAACCCTGCACCTTGTGTCAAGTAAGGTAAACAGCTTAACCATTATGCCAACCTTCCATTTGAAAATTATACCACATTAGACAGACATTGTGAATAGGTATGAATCCCTTTTCAGATCCTTTTCTCTTGGTGTTTGACTACCTTGCACTTACTTCTGATTCAAGATTTAGAAGACTACCTTGAACTTATTTCTTACCCAGGACTTGCTTGGAGTTAAGCAGCCTTTAAATAAGAGCAGCCAATATTCAACTTAAATGCGAGTTTCTATTTTACTTTTCCTTGAAAATTTATAAAAAACATTTCTTCAGGATTTTTTTTTTATTGCTTCTAGCCCAGTGCCACTTCGACAGTCAACTATTTAGTACATGTATCATTTCTTCTGACATGAGAATTTCTGAGCAAAATTCCCACATCTGGTTTTCCACAAAGATGGAGAACCTTTCTGCATGAACCCCCTCCTTTATGACTAAGGCAGCCACTAAATCAAATCTTAACTAGTACACACACACACACACACACACACACACACACACACACACACACACACACACACACACACACACATTCCCTCAACATTCCAGTCCTGAAGAATGTCTCCTCTACTGTATGGAAGTATACCATCAACAGTATCTTGAGAAGACTAAAAAAAAGATGCCTGCCTTGACATCTGGATCATCTGTTTTTCAAAAAATTGTGCAAGAACATTATCAAAAGTAATTTCAGCTAGATGGGTTTCAGAATTCATTCCATTTTGTTACATAAAGCACAGTAGGCCATTTATGTTGGTTTCAAAGGCATATTTTGCTGTACCATGTACACACACACACACACACACACACACACACACACACACACACACACACACACACACACACACACACAAAACAAATGCCTAATTTCGGATACGAGTGGAAACCACAGCTTCCTGTAAAAAATCAATGTGGTCACATGGAGAGCTTTTAAACTCCACAAAGAATGTACCCCAACAAAGAAGTGAAATGCAGAACAAAGTGAAATGAGGTTATAATGGTAAAAGTTTCGCGACAGCTACCATCTTGTTATGAAAGGAATATAAAAACTAGTGAACTGGCCACAATTCATTACATGATTTTAATGGAAAAATACAATATCTCAGTGCACTTTTAGCCTGTTGCTCATATTTTTTTTTGATAAACCACAGAGAGTTAGTTATGCCAGACATTACACTTTCATATTGTTCAAAAAATACATGTTGATGCCAAACCTACTGTTCGATTACCTTAAATTAATTAGAATATTTTAAAATGGTCCCAGATTTTGTGCCTTTGTCACCCCCCATTATTTTTGGTTTTGTCCAGAAATATCGAGCAAGGAAGTGGAGAGTACATTTCCAACATAAAGCTACAGCTTCTATTAAAATTCTAAGGCAAAACACGATATGAATTAGAAAAAAATGTAACTAAAGATGGATTTTATTATAAAGCATTACAAGAATCTCTGTGCTTCAGAGCTAGAAAAACATCAAGGGAATCAAAAATGGGGGAAAAGGGTTAAGACTCTGATCTCATACACACACAAACACACACACAAACAAGCAGAAGTGATTTGATTTCTATCCCATACGATTACAGCAAGTTGTGCTCATTATGTACCAGCCTAACTAATGCCACTACCCACAAAAAGATTTAGTGGTATATCAAGACCATAACCTAATAAACTGTAGCCACTTAAAACTTCCCCACCTTAATAACATAACAGTCTTCAATATTTGCAAGGTATATAATGAATTTTCTGTGTGGAAGGTTTTCAGTCCATATATTTCTAGTTAATCACTGTATATTAATCAGATCAGACAATAGTAGTAGAAGTAGAGAACGTAAACTCATCAAGTCAAAAAGTAATAGAAAATATATAATTCTACAGCATTACTAAGTATTCGAAAATAATCCAAGCAAGACAGGCAGTCTGTTTCCAGTCGAAAATCCTTTTATTAAGTACACAGACAAGCGATCCAAGTAAAACAAAAATTACTCTATTTCTATTTTTGTTTTACTTGGCTCGCTTGTCTGTGTACTTAATAAAGGATTTTCGACTGGAAACAGACTGCCTGCCTTGCTTGGATTACTTTCGAATACTTAGTAATGCTGTAGAATTATATATTTTCTATTATTACTTTTTGACTTGATGAGTTTACGCTACTACTACTATTGTCTGATCTGATTAATATACAGTGATTAACTAGAAATATATGGACTGAAAATCTTCCACACAGAGAAGTTTCTTACACTGTATTGTTTTTAGACCCACTACACTTTAGTGGGTTATTATGAGACTTCGGGGATACCACAGAGATTACTTGTTTTTTGTACATCATGAATTTAATACTCCAACCTTCTGCCGTACTTAAATTCTAACTTTCCTTCCCCAGCCTGTCCTCTGTTGTGTTCCCACCAAAATTGCCTAACTTTTGGTTTCTTAAACTTTTTTCTGCTAAAAACCGTGTTAGAAAATTATGGCTACCTCTGTGTTAAACACGTTATACTACTAAAAAATGTGTTAGCTGCATTGTTAAATATGTATTGTATAACCTTGTTTAATGCAGCAGTTAATCTGTGTAATGTGAAATGCAAAATTATGTTTTCTGTTTTTGTTGTTACATCATTTGTCAAGGATGTGCATAGTGTATTGCATTTAACAGTCATTGTACTTATCTGGGTTGTATGCAAAAAATTGATAAGGGGAACTTGAATGTCTGTTAAGCAAAATGCAACACAGCTGCTTTAGCAGCTAACCCTAGTTGGCTATCAAGTGTGGGTTACTACAAACAAGTCTTCTTCAAAACACCATACCTGACCATATCAGCCAGTATTGCTGACTACAATGCTTTATGTAGTGAATTGCTAAATTATTACTCATAGAATCATATTTAGCCCTGGTCTTGCATCTAATATATGTTAGAGAGAAGAAGATTATAGATACTTCCCAAGTTATATATACCCACCACACAAATCTAAGGGATCAAAATATGTCCAAGTTTTGAAAAAAAAAAAGAAAATACGTCCAATACATTTGGGAAGCATGGCTACACTTAAAAAGGCCCTTTAGGGTTGTTAGAATTCTACTACGACCCGATTAACCAGTCTTTTTAAAAGCTTCACATGGACCAAAGACAAAAAACTTTTACTCAGAGGCACTAAATGTGGTTGCTTTAATTTAGGGGTGGATTTTAACACAGATTCCTGAAAACAGAAAAATCAGCTGTGGTTCTACTTAAGAATGCACCTCAAGTCAAAGAAATACGTTTGTGAAACATAAATGCACATCACTATGTTGCTCTGTGAAAATACATCAGTTCTTTATTATACAGCAGTTACCTCCAAAAATCTGACAGAACTTCTTGCTGTCTTTGACCACAGAATTAAGACCACTCAAATTAGAAGTAATTTTGGCATGACAAAACTTGATAAGTTTATGTCCTTATTCTAAAAGGCATGCAAGTTAGTGAAACTTCATCCAGCCCAATATTGTGTTTTTAGTGATCAAAGCAGAGCTGTTTGGTGATTTCAAAGTGCCTTGGAACCTTGACAATACAAAATTATTCAAATGCCACTGTTAATTCAAAAATTCAGGGGTAGAATAAAAAAATGTATAGACACTTTCCTCTGAACTATTTTTTTTTTTACATTTACCACTTCACCATACAATATGTTAAAGAACAATACTCAAAAGCTAAAAGAACAACCATAAAAATGTACCTCCCTCTTTCAAAGGAGCATATCCCCATACTAGTTCTCAGTGAATAACAGAACCCAATGGAACAATCTAGGTCACTAAAACTTTGAGAAATTACATGTAACAAAAATATGAAATCAAACTAACTGGCTTCTAAGTTATTATTTAATTTATTTTTTTTTAAGAAAGCCAAATCAATACAGGTCTTACAGTGTATAGGCAAATCAGTTTTCATTTGAAATTGCTGCTAGGACTACATACCTTCAAACTATTTAACGCAAAAGCCCAAGTGTATTTTAATGCTTTTTCTGCAGCACATGAAGTGGTGTCTCCACTGTTAGCCAGTTGTTTTAAAGCATTTTTCCCCCACAGACAGTCAGATTTTGCTCAATGGAAAAAAAAAATAAGCAGTCATACGCAATTTCATATAGATGCCAATGGACTGGCTCCACAGTTGCTTTTAACCAGACTCCATCAACCAAAAATATTAAGTAACTTTCTTGCAGAATAATTCCCTTATACCACAAGTATCAGCAAAAGTATAAATCAAATCTTTACTTCCTTAAGTAAAAGGAGAACTGCACATAAATCTCTGAGCATTATACGTGATCTAATTGGTAATATCACATGAAACAGCCTTTACCAAAAAAAAAAAAAAAAAAAGTATGTAAAAATACACAGGATCTCGTCATCTGGGAAAAATATAATAAACAATGATGGACAAACTGGACACGAGTGAGCAGTGTACCTGCTATAATTCTAAGTTCCCCATCATCTGTTAAAGCACTGTAATTATTAGTTTCTGACCTAGCACTTTAAGCTACTGAGTACTGCAACTGACTTAACCCAGTAAGCTGCTGAACTAAGCAAAGTTTTAAAGTAATACTAAACTGACTTTATTTTCCTTGTTATTAATCCCGGCTGCCACTTCAAATGCTGGTTCATACAAATACACTTCTGGCTACCCAATTGCACAGCATTCTCTATAGTCTGCCTTCCGTGCTTCCAAAAGGCATGCAAACAACATGACCTATGTAGCCATTTTAAAGAAGATAAAAACAGGTTATCCAGACATTCAGTTTCTTGCCATTCAATATTTACCAATACAGAACTTTGAATACAACCATTGCTGAAATTTGTTGCTCAAAAAACTGGTATTTGAAACAGTCTTAACTTCAGCATCTTAACCACAGCAAGGGAAAACAATGATTAAAGCAAATATAAAAAGTAGAATATGCTTAAAGAAACGTGCACACACAAACACCTGCAGCAAAACAGACTTACTCCAGATGGCTGAAGACTACTTAATTAACTAATCAAAAATAAGTAACAGCATACAACTAATTAAGCAGTTAGTGCACCATGGAACATAATTTCTTAGATATGTGAAAAAGCAGAATAAGGAGACTTGGTAATCTCATGCAGCTCCTACTGTCATGAGCACTACAGTCCTACTGGAATACACTCAATAAGAATTTTAACACTGATGACCAGATGGGTGAAGTTGCTACACCACAGTTCTGCTGTAGCCAAGCTGGAGGGGTAGATGAAATCTGGTTACAAAATGCTGAAGACAGTGGACACTGCTGCCTGGCTGTGATTTACACACAACTTCAGTGTTGCATTATGGACACTTTCAATACTACGTGAAGCCAGTTATATACTTTTGGGTTTGTAAAGTGGGGAAGTGATTCATATTTTCAGAAAAAGGGAAAAAAACTATATTAAATTTAGAATTATTCTCATCTGCACCCTGGCCAAGAAAATCTGTGTCATGGTGCTTCAAAGGAGACTTCTAAATTAGAGGCTTGATTATCAGACGAAGCAGTATATTCACTGTGGTCAAACAGTAATTTTGTCCTTACACGTAAACTAGATGGGCCATGAGAGTTTGCCAGTACCATGTATGTGTGTGTTGTGGGGTTTCAGTTTGTGGAACTAAAGCATGCACATGTGGATCTGATTCAGTTAACGTGTTAGACCAGTGATGGCGAGCCTTTTGGGCTCAGTGTGTCAAAAACTCGGAAAATGGCCTAACTGGACTCTGTTGGTGTGGCACCCCCAAACGTAAACGGAATAAAATGAATGTGAATTAATATACATTTTCTGAAGTAAAATAATTCGATAAATCGAATTATTGTTACTATATAAAAGTGCAAAAAGTCGCCAGTTTTACGAGGGATTAAGCGGGACAGTTGAGAGAACTGTAGAAAAGTGCACGCTTGGAAATGCAGACTACCTGCCCTTTGCTGAAGTGCAGTCACAAAGAGAAAACAATGTCAGCACTGCCCTCTGCAAAATCTCGAGACAGTATATCGAAATAGTCTTTGAGGTTAATAACTCCCTTACCTTTGCAGCAGTGCTGTTAAACTGGCTCCTGGCACAAAAATAATTCAATGCACGTCACACTAGCAATGAATGCAAATGCTGACTTCAAACAAATGCGCTCATTTGGAAACTGCAGTCGCAGATATCGTGCTTGTGCCTTGAAAATGAGCTTCCAGTGCAGCAGTCAGAAGTCAACTCAACTGAACTGTGTAGCTGCTGTGATGATAAATAATGTGCTGATACGGATGGTGAAAATCCATTTTAATCTCTGGGTGGTGCAGGGTCTTATACTTCTTATGTTTTTTGTTCCTTCAGCTTCTTTGATAACTCAGATGTTGCTGAATGCTGGTATCACCCAAAACATCATGGAGTGTCACCTTTGACACGAGTTATATCACCGTGTTGGACCATGCAGATTTTATAATCTACCTCTTCTTTAAGTGACACATTTCAGTAGTTAAGGGGATTGCACGAGATGAAGTTTTGTTCACAAGGTGTGTGATAGATCCTCACCACCACACTTCATCCAGGCCCGATTTCTCATCATGTTTATTCACTGACTCAGGCTTGCCTAACAATGTTTTGTTTAAGAAAGCTTAAAGGCAGCTAAAAAATGTACATCCTGGAAAGTCTTTTAGGACAATCTACAAATAGTATGGTATCCCACTATCAATATGGTGCAACACTCAGTCCCAGTATAGAAGATAAACGTTGCATCTGGAGGTCACAAGACAAAGCAAATGTGTTCAAGAAGGGTAACGATTATGCCAAAAGTGTGCCCTCTCTCTTCCTATTTTGTGACTTTTGTGGGCAAAATCCATCCACTCAACCCCCCTTTTCCCATTTTGCACAAACGTTCGGTGTGTCACTTAAACAGTGATAATCTTGACCCAAGGACAACATATCAAGGCACAACTAGCAGGAAGCCAACAGACTGAATGCAATGAGCTGTATCCTTGTTATTTGCAGTAGATAGTGTCCTCTTAAGTCTCATGACACTGCAATCTCTAATATGTGCATTAGTTATCTGCTCAACATCAACAATCAGGAGGTTATGGCCCTCTCCCATACAACTGATGTATGCTCTGCACATGAAGCAAGCAGTTACCCCAATTTGCTTAAGTATATTGTCCGCAAGTGAAGGGATTGGGGAACTAACTAGCGTGTGGGTACAGTGGCCACAGTACTGCAGGCATCACACTAGACTGAGAAAACTGAGTCAGGTGATGAAGTTCTGAATTTAGACAATGTGTCTAGTCCTAACCTATGGTCATGACCTTTGGGTAGGGAACAACATAGTGAGATCACAGAAATAAAGTCTTCACAAACAGCAAAGCTCACTCTCTCTGACAAAGTAGGAGATCAGCAATCCAACAGGATGCCAGCATATAGCCACTGCTCTACTAAGTTGAGAGGAGTCAGCCAAGGTGGTTTGAGTACAAAATTTGGTGCCCTCAGGTGTCTCAAAGAGGTGTAACAGGTAGTGTCCACTGAAATAGAACACTCAGAACAAAGTGGAAAAACTTCTCCCTCTGCTTGCTTGACAAAGCCTGGGGATACCACAACATGATCTAAACAGTGGCTGGGGGCACATTCATGTTACCTTGCTAGTACAATGACCCCATCAAATTAGTAAGCACTTTAGAAAAAAACACAGATGGATGCTGTATTTTTAACCATGATCCATATCATGGCTGGAACAGGACTACTTTGAATCAGTTAATTTACTAAATCATCAAATAACCAAAACGGTGGGCTGAGCCATCCATCCCACCCCCTCCATGGCCTCCTTTTCCAAGAAGCAATAGAGAAGTCAAGTCTAAGGCTGAGTTAAAGGCAAAGTTTAAAATGGTCACATGGACAAGTTGCCTTCTATTTTCTATTTAAATATTTTACTTTTGTTAACCGAGTAGGTGGGCTGCTACAAGACCCTTTCCTGCTACAACCTAAGCATACTGCTTAAAAGCCAATAACAATTAATACAATCTAGAAATATACTACACAATCTGTGTGCAGTACAAAACATCCTTAGAAATTGATATAAATGCAATGCAGTATTATACACTAATCAGTTAACCTAATGCAGAGATTCAACTGGTTACCTGTCAGTGGCTGATCACCATTTTTACTAAATTCTGTTATGAAAGCTTAAAAATACTGCCCATCACTAAAGCACATAGTAACAATCATGTAAAGTTACATCTCCGACAACAGTTGGAGGACAGCTTAGAATTATTCAATTACTGGTTAAAGGATTGGCATCTTAGAAGAGAATTCCAAACGGAGTCAGGAATGCTAACATCACTCCTTTCAAATCCAAAATGAGAGAAGTTCTCATAAAACAGCATAAATGCAAATGCTCCGGAGACAATGGATAGAAATTATGCAGTCAGGACAATAAATTATTTTAATTTCCTTTTAGTTTTATAACTCCACTCTAGCATAAAGCAGTAGCACACAGCAGATATTAGCACTATAAAATTATACATATATGCTAACTGTATTTCTGTTATAAAACTGTAAATGGTACTTTAGTTTTAACGAACAATTTTTAAATGGCACTTTTTACTTTTAACAATTTTTTTGGAATGGAAGTTTATACCAACACATCAGTGTGACTTTAGTGGTTATTTCTTTTAGAACATGCTGCAAGCCATACGTTGAAATACCTTATGGTCTTGAATGGATAAAGTGCAGTAGATCAAGTATATATATCATCTCGCAATACACCATCTCTTTTTCCGCTTCTGTAACAATGCTTCCTATACTACATAAATAGCATTGCACCATTGATATTAAGTCAGCACCAATATCCAGTGTGCATCTGCTGCTACATGTATAACCACACTTCTGTATCTCTTATTCACAAGTTGTACTACTGCTTTCAGAGCCAGAGATGCAACTGAAATGGGTAACTGGAGCAGTCCACATAATCAGTAAACAAATGTAAAATAAAAATGACATAGGTAACAAGCACGCATAACTTTGTCTACTTTGTGACCTCATATATGCACAAAACCATCACCATCAAGAAAAAGCCAAGTCAAAAAATATCCATAACATATGAACATGTATGTCCAATGTTTGAAAAATGCCATTACCTAGAAAGTAGTTGTCTTTATAAGCTCTTGCACCAACAGCAAAAATGCATCTCTTTATGGTACAGAAAGCTTTGAAACAAAGAAGCCTTCAAATTCAGTCAATAGCACTATGAATGTTAGTGCTTTACAGTCATTAAAATTTCATTTTACCTGGCCAAGCCTGAAACTGGTTGACAGTGATCAGTGCACCACCCCAGTAAATAAAAATCAGTTGGCATGTGTCACACTCACTATGGTTAAACTTTTTGAATGCCAAGTGCAAGCAATTTCACAGACATCTAACAGTTACAACCAGCAAATTAAAAAAATATGCCTAAAACCTATTTTGCTGGAGATCAGGACAACACAAACAAAGTTGGCAAATACAATCGGAGCATATTTTTAATCATTCAGTGGTCTGGTTTACAGGCAGTGAATCATTTCTATTCTGAATAACCCACTTGAGAGCACTAGGTAGTGAAAGGACAACAGTCACGTAAATCGTTTCTATTCTGAATAACCCACTTGAGAGCACTAGGTAGTGAAAGGACAACAGTCACGTAAAAACAGGCAAGGAAAACATTCCCTTTTCTGTGGATTTCATTTTTTGTTTATTTCAATAGCAGAGAGAGGGCACTAAGGAGATTAAGTGCCAAAGTAACGCTCATTACAACATGAAGTACGGACGTATGACAAACAGAACTGCCAGACATTACTCAACACCTCTACAAGTGACTGCCAATATTTGTGCTTTAAATGTAAAAAACAAGACTGTCAACTACACTAGTGCCACAGAACAAATCCAGTTGTTTGCATCCCTAACCAAACCCCAGTACATCCTTGTTTGTTTACTAGGATGACACAGATCTACAAGACCACAACCCTTTTTACAGATACAACCTAGCACCATAATGGCATCAAAACATGCATAACAACTCAATAACTTAACAGATCTTAGGCTCTTAAAAGCATGTATCTTACAAATACATTACCTAAACGTGACAGACAAGGCAAACACTCTGCTGAAGTCAATACACACTCTTTGCTCTTATACCTATCCCACATCAGTGCCCTTAAAAAAGGCTTCTTTAGCCTGTGTAAAGGTATATGCAAAGGGATGGTTAAAGCTACTTGAGATGCCTAACTACATCAACCTGCAGTACTCTCGGTATGTGTCTATCTATCCAGGTCTCCAGAATTTATCCAAAGACAGACTAAGCCTGCAGCACCATCAGTATATACAGATTTCTATAAAGTGGACTTGTTTATTCATACACAATCTTGCCAGATTCATCAAGATGCAATTGAAGAACTGATGACTACCCACCATAACTTAAGTACCCCATTAATGGCTAAAAAATGTCAAGATTACACAGGGCTTTCAAAACCATAAACAATGCTAACTACTTCACTTAAATTTTGTACTAGAAAATTGTCTGTAAATATAAAAACATCACCTTGCTGTAAAACAAGGTGAAGGAAATACAACATTGAAGATTTCCTAATAACTCTAATTCCAAAACGATTTTCTGTTACAGTATATACCAAACAGTGAGCCCTGACGAAACTGTGTACTTTTTGAAATAAAAAGTACACAAAGTTCTCTCTCTCACTCTTCAGTACCCACAATTATTAAAAAGACAGTACTAGTCAGATTCCACAAGTACTGAGAATGCCATAACAAGTAAACAAACTTCATACCGCAATCAAGGTGCTGCTGCTGCTCCTTGTCTGTTCCACGCCTGCAACTTCGCCAGTTTCACTGCCAGCTCCTGCCATGGGATTACACCGCAAACCATTGGACTCTCCCGTAGCAGGATGTTGCTGCGTCGATGGCTGCTGCTGTCGGTGTTTGGCTCGTTTGGCTTTAGTCTGTTGGAAGCGTTGGTGCAGCATATATGTTTGCTGTCGCTCAATTTCGAGACGGTCGGCTGTCACTGCCTCATATCGTGCCTCACAGCCATTGTGGTGCCGCCGGAACATCTCGATTCGCCGGCGAAGACGCTCCATGACTGCGCTGTGCCGCTGGACAACAAAATCAGCCATCCTTAAACTAGTATACCACGAAGAACGAACCTGAAGCTGCAAGTGATGATAGCTACTAACACAACATGATCCGCATTAGAACCTGAACCACAAAGGAAGGGGATACTCCAGGCAAGTAGCTTCTAACAGATTGGTAAACAATAATAACCAACAGATTTGTATTTGTAATGAATCAAAATCTGTCCTGTATCCGAAGTCCAAAGTAATTCCAAGCTGTCATCTTTTAACCTAGTCTTGTTAAGCCACGGGGTTCCTGCCTAACAAACAGCTGGATATGAAGACCCTTGCCTCTAGAGCAAACTGAAGTAGAAAGCTCGTTAACTGGAAGGGAATTGTCACATTTTGGTAAAAAAAAAAAAATCAATGGATTAGCCTAGTTGTAACAATGTTTCAAAACACGTTTCTTCAGAATGTCAACTTTTTCGATGCACATGAACTGACTTGAAACTTAGAATGTAGTTTTATTTCCAATCAAAGCCAACTCCCGTTTCACAAAACTAAGATCCCCAGTCCGCAGGCAGCCTACGTCCTATGCATAAAACTCCCGGAAAAGTTTTTAATACAACCTCAGTCAAAATTCAATGTAATTTTGTAACGGATGAAAAGAAGGGGTCGGAGTTGCAATACTCTAAACACCCGTCTGTGATACTGTAATAAAGATGAGGTATGAGAAGGATCAAATCAGAATCCTTAGTATTAACGTGAGGTGTAAACTTTACAAATACTCCTTGATTTAGATGCACGGTTATCTAACTCCCGGCCTGTTTCTAATACGTTTTGGAACACAGAATACTCGTTTCCACAAGCCAAAAATGTGCTTAGATGGTGGAGTAACTTCCGCTTAGCCTCCTCCAATGTCCTGAACAAAAAAACGTATGTCCTGGTAAATTCAAAACTCCAACAGAAGACACAGCAGCCACGGCCACCGGTAGTATCCAAACCCGCACCCTATTGTTGTCCTCTCCGCCGCCATCTTAGACTGTGATTTGCTCGTGCAAGGAAGAGGCAAGAGGCGGGGCGAAAGGTCAGGTTGCCGTGGAAAACAGAAAGAACTGATGTGTCCATTTGCCAATGATAAGAAAAAATTAACACATTTAGGGCGGGCAAAATATAGGAATATAGAAAGCTTTGTGATTAGTTGATACACAGTGACCAGTTGTAACACGACAAATTGAAGCGAGCAATGCGAAATAATTAATAGGTTGTATGATCAAAGGGATGTGACCAACACAATTAAAAATAAATAAACAAAATTAAACTCTTGTCTTGTGTAAGGTGACTAGAGGGTATGTTTTTGAATGTGAGACTGTGTTCGGTAGTGGCGGAGGTCAGTCCTCTATTATAAGATAAATACAGCAGCGGACAGTAAAGACAAGTAAAGCTTGTCAGATTGTCAGTTCCCTTATTTGTTACATAGCTATACAGCAACGCAGATAGCAAAACCCCTAATGGCAGAGCTGAACTTTGGATTTCGTTTCGATTTTTTAGACTACTAAAACGCATTCATCCGCAACATACATATCCTGGCTAGAGGAGGTATTAAAACATTGCATTTGCAAAAATTAAGTTGGCACCAGGTATTACATTCGATTTTCCGTAGATAATGATGTCATTCACGCACATGCTATGCGTGGGCAGTACCCTTCCTGTGCGGATAAACAGTTGGGTGCTATTTGAAAAAGTTAAAAATAATAATAACTTAAAAGTTTTTTTGTTGAAGTCACCTCCTCATGACATTCTTTCGCCACCCGTGTTAATTCCGTTACAGATACAGTGGAACTTATCTGCTCGCAGTTTTAACTTTTATTCTCCGTTTAATTTTTCATTTTCCGTCTGCAGTCTCTAACAGTCTTGCTGTTGGCATACCTTTCAATATGTTAGCGCAAGAATGTTGGACAAACCCAAAGTAATGGGAGGACAAAGGCCCAAAATAAGGGACAGATTTTAAACATTGCTGTCATAAGTTTATAAGCTTAGAATGCTGCTTAAAAAAGGGCTTTACATTAGCGTGCATTTTTCTGAAGGATATGAAATCTGAAACTCAAATGCATGCCATTATTTAGCAACTCCAGTCGTCGATGATTTGCTGGAAAACTGCAAAATTTATGAGAAACGGGCCAAATACATGAGGCAAAAATCTGGATATGCTGCGAAATTCTGGACAGCTGAGAAGTATGAGCTGAGTTTGTATTACCTGTCAACCTTAGTGCAAGAATTCTGGACAAAGCCAAAAGTAAATGTGGTGGCAAACAAGGGTGTAGCCAAGCATACCCTGTGTACTCTACAAAGTACTTTTGTTTCAGAGCATCAGTGAAAAACATCGGGGGCTTTGTCAAGCCATATTATATATATATATATATATATATATATATATATATATATATATATATGCACATATATAAAACTATCAAAATTAATGCCTCCAACAACAACTTCTGGTAGCAAAGGCCCCAGATTAGGGACAGATTTAAAAATTTCTTCTATAAACTTAGAAAATTGCTAGCATAACAGATTTTGTATTATTATTCATTTTCTTGAAGAATTTGAAGTTTTAACTTAAATGCTTGTCTTTACTTAGTGACTTCACTTCTGAACTATTTGATAGAAAAACAAAAAATTATGAGGAACATACCAACAATATGAGGCAAAAATCTGGACATTCTGCGAAATTGTGGACAGTTCAGAGGTATGGTGGGAGTAAATAAACAAATACAAATCATGCAAATAGCGAAACAGATGAAATTAAAGACACCAGCTTCGACTTTGCTTATTTTTGTTTCTTGACTTTTTATACTTTTACATCACCCAGTAGGAACAACTTGCCTGAGATAGCAGCTGTAGTTCTTACACACATTTATTTAAATTTAGGAACAAACCAGAAATAATATAGACAAAGGCCCCAAATCAGGGGCATTTCTAAAATACTGACATTATTCACTTAGAAAGTTGGTAGAACAGCTATGCATCTTCTAATGGAAAATAAGTATGTAACTCCAATACCCACAATTCTGTAGCAAAGTCTATTTTTTGAGACACAAAGGAACATTTTAGAGACAAAATTGGGGACACTTAAAAGTTATAGGCATCTATCTCCTCTGACTCATGATTACTGAAACAATGCACTGAGAATATGCATTATAGAAACTGCAGCTGTGTAAGTTAACTAACCCTGCCTGGAAGTGGCTTGTTATGGTGAGAGTAACAAAAAGAAACACCATGAGACAACCATCTAAATACAGCTTGTTTTGACACTGCTTGCCCTTTTCTCTTAGTTTCATAGGAGACAGCTGATCAGCTTTGCTGAAGGACTGAATCTTGTGTAGGTAGTATCTGAGTTGCCTGTGAACATCCAGAGTAAGAATAATTCCTTCTCCCTTGTTTTTGAGTTCTGAAATTAAAGAAGGAGATTAATAGACCTGCTCAAGGTAAACTCTTAAACTACTTTAAGCATAATACAAAGATTTGTTCTTAAAGAAACACTTTTTTTTTGGAAAATGAGCTATGGCTGACTCACCATAACAGCTTGTAACTTGTATACTCTTCTAGCAGAAGTCAGAGCAATGAATAAAATAGTCTTCCATGTCATGAATATCCATTCAGTCTGATGAGCTGGATCAAACTGAAAACCAGCACTTATCAAGCATAAAATTCAGATACCAAGGAGGAGTCACCAGTTTTCTAGGTGAATAGATACTTAAAAAATCCTTTGAGAAACTGCTTCATTTGGGAAAAGGAAGAAAGGGGATATCCAAGGGCAGACAAGCAGAAATGGCCAGCAGATTAATTTTTATAGAAGAGTAAAGAAGGCCAGAGGACAATAACTCACACAAATAATGAAGACTGAGAAGCGGCCAAGCTTTAAAAGAGTCCTGGTCCTTGGAATGACACCAACTAGAAAATCTTTTCCACTTAGATATGATTTTTTATTAGCATTTATTTAGTCTTTTCCTCTAGTACCTGCTGCAAACCTCAGAAACAAAGTGCCTAAAAGGAATCAAAATTATATCATCCATACAATCAGTTGCAGAGACTTCAGGTTGAGGTATATCAAACAACCCGTCTTGTGTGAGTAAATCCATTCTGTGGTGAAGCTTGTGGCAATTGCCCTTGGCCAGTTTCAAAAGAAGGGGATGTGCCAAAAGGGAATCACCACCATTTTCTTTGAGGAATCCTTTTGAATCTTTAGAAGGACCCTGGATATCAGTGGAAAGGATGCAAAAGCATTAAAGAACATTCCTATTCATGGATATGGGAAAGCATTTTTCTTCTTTATAACAAATACTGGTTCAGAATTTCTTAAACTTTCTCTTCAGAATGGAGGCAACCATATCTACTTGAAGTGTTTGCTACAATTGTATCAATTCCTGAAAGACCTCTGGGTGCAGTTTCCCTTTGTGAGGGTCTGTTGTGCTCCTGTTTAGCTTGTCTGCTACAGACAGAATAAATGAAGTCTGAATAGTGAAAATGGGCTGAGTTGCTACCTCCCATATTATCACAGCAAATCCTAAAAAAGGTAAGAGCTTGAGCCATGATCACCATGGTGTTATTTGTGAAAATCTGTAGAGGTCCTGAAGAACAGAGGTCATTAAGGGCTTGCAAAGAATTTTTAACTGCCATCATCTCTTGAACATTTATATGCTTTCGTCTGTCCTGTTTGTTTCACAGACCATACACTTTCACCCCTTTGGACACAGCTCACCAGGTCTGACGCATATGTTGTGACAACCTGAAGAGGAAGTAGAAGAGAGTATGAAAAACTTGGATTCTGAGAGAAGGGGGTTACCTACCATAGAACATCCCTCCATACAAGCCCCAAAACTGAGATGTGAAGTTATAAAGCATGCAGATGCTGAGTTGAGACTGAACTAAGGTGCCACTGAATTTTTTCTCATGTGAAGCATGACCTAGGGAATCATGAGAATCAGAGAAGCCATGTACCCAGAATCTTGAGAAATTATCTGGTAAATATTTGTTTTTGTTTGGAAAAACTCAGGAAGAACTGTTAGAGCATCTCTACTTTGTCTGTTGGAAGAAAAGCTCTTCCCAATGCAGAATCTAATTGATATTCCAGGAAAACTATTATATGAGAAGGAATGAGAGAAAAGTTCTTCCTGTACATTCACTTGAAAATTCAGCTGAGTAGAAGATTCTGAATATGTGTGAAGGACTCTTTACAACTGGAAAAAGAGTCTGCAAATATAAGACAGTCATCCATATATGGAAAATGTGAATGCATTGAAGTCTGCAATAAGCAATTACTGAAGCCAGATGCTTTGTAAATAACCTTGGTGCAGTAGATAGTCCAAAGGTTAAGACAGAGAACTGATAGTGTAAGCCAGATACAGAACATTTTAAGAAATGTCTGAAACATTTGCCAATGACAGTGTCATTGTAGGCATCTTTTAGGTCTAGATTTACCATAGAGACTAGTAAAGGGATATTCAGTAACAGGGTCTAAAGGGATAACATTTTGAACTTCTGGATCTTGAAAAATATTGAGAAAATGGAAATGTAGCACAGGCCCCGAGGTCCTTTCTTTTTTTCTTTTGATACTAGAAAAATCCTTGAATGGTGCTGCGGTAGCGTTGTCGCCTCACAGTAAGACGTTGTCCAGTTCGAGTCTCAGCTAGAGCGTCTTCTGCGTGGTGACATGCGTGAATGGGTGTACCTTCGTTGAAGGTTGTGCATCAGGGCTGGTAACTCGGCATGTAAAAATCAACTACCAATCATTAGCGGACCGGAGTTCCGCTGTGGCGACCCCTACCCGGGAAAAGCCGAAAGACACAACAACAACAACTAGAAAAATCCTTGAATAAAACCCTTTGCCCATCTGGTAGGAGGGCACTGGTCCTATGACTCCTTGAAATAACATTTATACCAAAATTGGAGAAAACATAGATGTCTGGTTAACTGGACAAGGAGGAATCTCCTAGAAAGGTGGGAAGGAGTCCCATTGCCAGGTGTACCCCTATTGATTAACTTTCATATTTTGAAACAATCTGGTGCCTCAAAGGAAGGTATAGACTCAAAGAAAAGTAGAGAGTGCCAGGATGGGGTAAGGGTGGACCCTGAAAAGGCAAATAGTCATTTTGACTTTCTGGACTGTTCTTGATTTGAAGAGCTTTTTTATCATTTTTTTGTTAAATCATCTATTAGTACTTTGCTGCTTGAATTGCCTTTTGTTAAAAGGAGTTGAAGTGAAATTAACATTTTTGTTTGCCTTAAAATGGATTGTTGAAAAAATTGGGTCACCCTTTGAATTCATTTTTTACCCTCATTAAATCTGTTAAAGCACTTCAACTGCAGAAGGGAAAAACAGAACATTCTTGTCCAAGGGAGAATTAAAAAAAAAAAAAAAAAAATCAGTTTTAACATCTTAAGAAAGATTTTGCAAAAGTAACTAAGGAAATCTTCTCATGACTGACCAAGAAGGAACAGCCTTGGAGGATAGTATCAGTCTCATCATAAAAACAATTTAAGGCATGTTTAATTACTTGAGAAGCAGATAAAACCCTAGACCTCGCAAAGGCCTTTGACACTATTCCCCATTCTGGTATTATAGACAAGCTCACCAGCCTGAACATAAACCCCTACGTCACAAGATGGGTTGCCAACTGGCTCATGGACAGAACCCACATGGTGAGAGTTGCGCGAGCTAGGTCCGACTCTAAACCAGTTACAAGTGGCGTTCCCCAGGGCTCAGTCCTAGGACCCCTCCTGCTCGGCATATACTTCTCAGAGGTACAGGCAAGCACAGGCGGACTATGGATGACCAAGTTTGCAGACGACTGCAAACTAGGGACTATAACTGACTCTCCAGCTGACACAGACATCCTTCAAAAGGGTCTCACTGAGACGGATACCTGGTGTCAAAATCATGGCCTCAAGCTAAATGCCAAAAAGTACATAGTCATCAAAGTACCCACAAACTACCACATAGGTGGTAGTCCCCTAAATAGGGAAGATGTAATAAGGGATCTGGGGGCCCAAGTAGATAGTAATCTCTCCTTTGATAATCACATTGCCAAAGTGGTTAGAAAATCCTTCTATGTGGCCCACCTAATCACAAAAGGGTTCACATCCAGATCAAAAGAGGTCATTGTGCCCCTCTACTCATCACTCATCAGACCCATCATAGAGTACAATGCCCCATTTGGGATGCACCTTACAAGACACCTGCAACAGCTGGAAATACCACAGAAGTACCTCACCAAGAGGATCACTGGCCTCAAACAGATACCCTATGCAGCTCGACTGAAGAAACTCCAGCTGTACTCGGTTGCATACCACCTACTCAGAGGTGATCTCTGCCTGACATACAAGGCCATGTTCAACCCAGAATTGATGGACATGCTCCACCTAAAGAAAACCCTTATCCCCTCGAGCCACACACTCTAGGGATCTAAACTTCACCATAACAATAAATAGGAAGTGCTGGAGGGATAGAGTCCTGTCCCAGAGACTTCCCATGTTTTGAAACAAGATTCCAATCTACATTAGGCAGAGCTCCTTGCTAACACTCTTCAAGAGAAACCTTGACGAGTGGATGGGAAACAGAAAGTTTACCCTGGGGATCATTTCAGTGGATCTGCTGGACAGAGGCACAGGGAACTAATCTAAGGGGACGGCGAAAGCCAACACATTCTGGCTAGGCTTATAAATGCCTTCGGGCAGATTGCCTAGTACCTACCTATGAACCTAAAAGAGGCATTCAAAAAAACCTTTCACCTCAGAAGAGGGAAGATGAACTTTTTCATATTTACTAAAGAGAGAATAAAACCTTTAATATATGAGCTTGGAAGTTTTCATTATGAAGATTTTATCTGAAATAAACTTTTATCTAAAATTAAAGAGGTTTTTCAGTTGGATCAGAATACAATTCTGATTTTCCAGTAAATGTATTATGATTTGTTAAATTGTTACACCCTGATATTCCTCATTCTACAGCTGTTCCTCCTAAATAATGAATATCGTCAAAAGGAATTAATCACAATCATTATGACCGCACCTTATCCAAAATCTCTTTTATGCATGATTCCATTTTCCATCCATGTTTTGACATCATAAACCGCTCCTTGAACTAAATGTTGTAGCATATTCTTGTGTCTCTAAATATATATATATATATATATATATATATATATATATATATGTATAATATATATATATGTATATGTATGTATATGTATATATATATATATATATATATATATATATATATATATATATATATATATATATTTTTTTTTTACCACATCTTTGTATCTGTAAATATGCTTTATTCATTTCTTATGTGATCCTATTCACACAGACTGTGCCTGCAAATGGTCCACTGAGATCAGTGCACTACCCCGTAAACAAATATAAACGAACTAAATAAATACGTTTATAACTCTGAATGTTAAAGTGGCAGAATAATACATTTTCTTTTCAAAGTTCTCAAAAAAAAATTCCCATCCTTTGTTTTTTTCCCATTAGCAAATGTTCAGTGGGAGTTAAGAAGTCTGCAGCTGAAGGCAGTTGTACATTCTGTTCTGAGTGAAGTTTACACAAATTAATTGCTGGCTAAGTTTGCATGGAGACAAGCTGTCTGCACATGCAAGTAATTCATCTTGAGTGTTATGATCATTCTTTGCTGACAGAAATCCACAATTTTAAGGTACAATTGCAAGCAGTTCAGTGAAAAATAAAGTTTGAAATTGTGGGAAGTGAATAAGAGATAGCAGCCTCTCCAGTAGCCTTAATAATATAATGCATTTAATAGAGCAGTGTACAATATAGTTTTATCTAAAGATAGCCAGTGGACTTCTTCATAGGGCTAAAAGTTAAAGTTTTCTGAAAGCATAGAAGCTGTTTTTCACATCTGGTTGGAGAATAGAGATAAGAAAAGAACAGACAATAATCAGTGTAACTGGGAACACAGGCTGTATCGTGCACTTTAGCATGGACAGCCTTAATTTTAGGTTATGTAATGCCTGTGGGTACAACTGTCAATGTGGGGCAATTGCTCCTACCTGGAGGATTAAACCACATTTTTTGAAGATGTTCAAACTTTTGTGTGGTTGTTCTAAGTTAATAGGGGATGTGGATGTTTTGAAAATGTATTTAAGTTTTTGGTTGAGGGTTTTCATTAAAACAAAAAGTCTTTGAAAAAATGTGGCATTGGTTCAAATGGAGATGAGAAGAAACAACTGTATAAAAGATCAGCCTGCCAAACATTAGTGTGTGCATGTAACAAGAAAGTCGGAAATGCAGATTCAAAAAACTGACATGTAATAGATGGTAACAGTAGCTTTTTAACATAATGGCTATACTATCTACATTATCCTGAACTGTAAATGGCCTTATAGGTATAGACAAAAAGGAAAGAGTATTGGATTATATTAAGAAATACAGAGTGCAAATAGTGTTGCAGGAGTCACATTTGGAAAGAAATGAGCATGTGAATTTGACAAAGGACTTCAAGGTGGATGTTTAGCAGAATATCAGGGAGAAAGGAAAAGGGGAGTAATTATACTAATTGATAAAGGGACTCCAACTGTGATATAAGAGGGAAAAAAGGCATCAATGGTAGATTTGTGGCAGTAAGGGGTTATTGGCAAGGGAGGAGGATTACAGTGGCATGTATTTGTATTCCACTAACAATGCTATTAAGGAGCTCAAGAAAATGTTGGGAATAATAATCATATTTCAGCAGGCTATATTAATTATAGGTGGGTACTGGAACTTGATTTGCAATAATGGGGATATACTGGGGGACCTAATAGAGGAATATAACAAAACAGGCTAGATTTCTGAAGACATTTATGAAAATATTTGCTATGGAAGATGTGAATTCAGTAGTAGGAACTCGGGCTTTAAATATTATTCCCCAAGGTACAATAACTGGGCTAGACTAGATAGAAATTATAAATACGCCAAAACCCAACAGGGTAAATACAGTTAAAAACAAACCTAACAATTACGAACTGCACCAAGCCGTTTAATGCAAAGCTGGAAACAAGCTCCAATATACTTCACAATTCTTACATAATTACCATTCATCACAGCATACATAATAAATATAACATATATAACATCACTCTTCTTGCATAATTAATATACATCACAGCATACAAAATAAAGTTATTATTATTATTATTATTATTATTATTAATGTTGTGAGAGGAATAGCTTAATTATTATTATTATTGTATTATACAGAAGTTAAGCGTGATATTATATATGTTATATTTATTATGTATGCTGTGATGTATGTTAATTATGTAAGAATTGTGAAGTATATTGGAGCTTGTTTCCAGCTTTGCATTAAACGGCTTGGTGCAGTTCATAATTGTTGGGTTTGTTTTTAGATAGAAATTATATTCCACAGGAAAATGCAGGGCAATGAAGTAAAAATGAGATTCTGGCACTTTCCTACTCACCCGTTAAAAAGAAAGAAATTTTAGGAATGAGCTGTGGAAATTATTCAAGATTTATTAAGGAAAGTAGAAATAGCTTATGAAGTTATAGCTGGTGAGCGGGATAAAAAAGAAAATGGATCTTGAAATAAGATAGAAATAAACAAGAAATAAATATGGTTAAGTTGTAATATTAATTACTTAGATGGCCTGACAAAGTTTAAACTATTGCAGAATAAGGGGAATTTCACAGAATAAGATGAGGCACAAATGGGGAGTGCTAAAGAGTTTAGAAAGATTGCCGCAAGCAACTATTTTTTGATAATAACCCCAGAGCACAAAAACTTTTAGCACAACAACTTAGGCAACAGAAAATAGAAAGGGTTGTCACCAAACTTAGTGAGCCTATGGCAACAAAAATAACCAGAGATTGTATAGAGTTGTTAGAGATATTTTGTCAATATTATGAAAATTTGTATAAAGCTGAAAAATGTCAAAAGAGAAAGAGCACAAATGGAAACATTTATGGAAGACAGTTATGCCAATGATAGAGGTAAATGAGGCTGAACAACTAAGAGTTAAGATAAGAGGAGATGAGATAAAACAGTGATGTATAATAAATTTTGAGGAAAGTCTCCAGGAGCAGATGGTATTCTTGTGGAAATTTGGAAGTTAAGAGGGAATAAAGTGATAAAACTCTGGAAGATTTTGTTTAATAGTTTTTTTAAAAGGAGTGGAAGCACCAGCATCTTGAAAGAAAACTATGGTGGCTGTATTACCTAAATACAGTAAAGACCCATCAGGCATGGCTTCATATAGAGCCATTTTAAACCACAATTATAAAGTATTTATGTCTATATTAGCTAAAAGAATGGCAAAGGCATTGTCAAAATGGATAGACATGGATCAATGTGGTTTTGTGGAGGAGAAGCAAACATTTAACAACATTAAGAGATAAAGTAATAACATAAGCTGTCACAAAAACAATATGCTGCACAAACAAGTAGTAACAAATGTTTTAATATCGAATATTAAGCTCTTTTGTCCCTCTAATCACAGGACTTTGTCAGGACAAGAACAGCACACTGAAACAAGCTTTTAAAACCTACCTATTCATCGTATACCTTTGTTTCATCCAATCAAAATTGTGATCAAAATAGACTACGCTGTCTTAAATATGCCATTTGATGGGTATGATGTTCTTTTTATACAATTTATTAACATACTGAGTGGATGGTAACAAGAAATTATTTGTTTTCACTCTGATGTAATTTACTTTTTGATAGTACTGTTTATTAGTGACAATGTTTATTTAACAGAGAGTAGGCTATTTAACTTTTTAACATGATCACAATTATGAGTGTATGAATCAAATATATGTGATGAAGAACTAAGTTTTAAAAGCTTGTTTCAGTGTGCTGTTCTTCTCCTGATGAAGTCATGTGATTAGAGGGATGGAAGCGCTTAACACTGGATATTAAAAAGGTTTTTCTTACTTGTTTGTGCTGCTTGTTGTTTTGGTAATGGCTTCAGTATCTTATTAATTTATCATTTTTTTCTGTTTTGGTTACAACACTAATAAAAAAATGATGATCCAGAGGGAAGCAGAATGTAAGAAAATACTGCTATTGTTGGTGGGTTTTGATACAGAGAAAGCATTTGACAGAATAAGCTGGGATTTTATGAGTAGGGCAAAGGAAACATTTGCATTCCCTGACCAATAATAAGGTTAATTAGGAAATATATGAAGGATCAGAAGGAAGAATTAAAGTGGAATGGTTCCTCTGTGATAAACTGTGTTTAGAGCTGAGTTATTTGCTTTATATTTGGAGACATTGCCAAAAAATAATAGCCTAAGAAATGCAAGGATATAATTGGTATGGCAATCACAAAGTTGGTTTCATTTGCAGATGGTATTATTTTGTATCTGATAAATCCAGAAAAGGATATCTCGATATTATGGAACATTTTGAGACTGTTTTATGTCTTTTCAGGATATAAATTTAATAAAGATAAAATACAGGCTACAGCTACAAATTATATACACACACAAAGTGGTCCAGCAATACCCATATTTATAGGAACATGATAAGATAAAGGATTTAGGAGTATGGATTAAAAAGTCTTCTATTATGGCAACTAGGGATATGTGGGAAGAGACTAAACAAATAATAAAATAAACCGAGAAACTGGAAACTATTGCTTATGGATATAGATAGTAAGATACAAACAGTGAAAATGTTTTTAGTCCCTTTAGTTTTATATATATAGGTCAGGCATATTTTTATCAACCAGAGGAGAAGTTGTGGACAATAATTAATAAAGAATTGAAATAATTTATCTGTGGGGCAAGAGTGGGATAAGTTGGTCCTTCCAAAAGAGCCTTTAGAATTACTTGATTTGAAGGAATATTTTACAGCTACACAGTTAAGGCTCATATATGTAACACAAGTAGAATATTGTAATTCAAAATGGAAAGGGATGATGATGAAGCAGGGGGAAGTTCATGAAATAAATAGAGAGCAGGATTTTGGATGCAGATCCTTAAGGATAATTATAACAACAACCATATAGAATAAAGTAGCAGAAAGTATTCAAAGAACTAATCCACACCAACGAAACTCAGCGCCAATAGTGTCAACCGCACCTCCAAAAAGAAAAATCCAAAGAAGACACTGTAAAGATGTAGCAGACTACTATAAACACCAACAACTTAGGTTCAACAAGCCTTTAATACATTTTGCACATAAAAACAAAAAACAACAAAATCAAATAAAAACTTAACTTTATCACCACATTTTCGTCCAACCTTTGGGACTTCTTCAGACAACATGTACTACAAACTATTTTCACATGTATATATACCATACATCCTGTCACCTCCTTAACAATAGAATTAATTACAACTATTACTAATTACAATTTTTGTACATTCTGTCTAAACAGTGTCCTAATAATATTTCGTTCCAATAAAATAATTTTATCCCATATGTTACGTAATACTAATCTAACAAAACCTTTTTGAAAAGTGCCTTTAAAATACTTCACAATAATGTAAAATATGAATATAAATACAAATTTGAATATAGATATTACAAGATGACTTTTTTCTTCTTGCTACCCTCTATTGGCCAAGGTTCAGTACCACACTTAAAATACTGTTCTATGTATAAATAGAATTCTGTTCTTAAAGAATCAAAATAACTTTGTATAAAATACCAACAATTATATTAACACATGTATGAGACCTACTCTGTAAAGTAAATATTGTTTATACAATATAAAAACTTTTTTTAAAAAGATCTTCAAACTTTTAACTAAACTAAAAATGATCATAACATATATAAAATATAAATAAATGTTATTACATGATAAAGCTCAATACATAAAAACTTTTGATAATACCATAAAACCATAAAAATCAATGCGTCTGTAACATCATTTGGGAAGTGAACTATAGCCTAACTGCTCTCCGCTTTAATACTGGGGCTATGGGAATATTTTCATTTAACCCCGGGGGTCTCATTGGCTTGCAAAACTAATTGCCAATATATTTCCTAGTATTCTATCTTTTCTTCCCATAGCCCTCCTCTAATATCTTGAACCACCATTTCTATCACAAAAAACTGAAACCTAGCCTCTGTGCAGGTTATAGTGTGTTTGTATAAATAATTGTTATTGTTTTTGTTCTTAATATCATAACAGTGTTTATATATTCTTCGCTTCAGGACCCTTTATGTTTTTCCTACATAGAAAGCCCTGCATACTACACAGTAAGCCAGGTATATAACCCCCTTGTTATCACAATTGTAATATTTAATAGCTTGTATACATTTATCTCTGTTGGGAATATATATATATATATATATATATATATATATATATATATATATATTACTTATATTACTAATGTAAATACACGATTTACACTTACCACATTTATAAGTACCCACTTTTTAGTCTTGTTTTTACAGCCCACTCTTGTCTTATTTTCCAAAATGATTTTGATATTAAAATCCTTTCTATATACAAAATTGATTGGTCCATTAAACACATTTTCAGTATTCATATAGTTTCAAAACTAGTCCCAATATTATTCGCAACACTTTTAATGATATTGGTTTCTTTGTTAAAATTTAAACAAAACACTCCTTTATATTCTACTCCCTTTTCCTTACTAATACTGGTTTCTTTTCTGTTTATTGTTGATTCAACTTCTAACCCCCCCATTAATGCTCCCTAAAATCAGACTATATTTATCGTTTCTCGCTTCTATCACTTCATTAATCAACTTTTCAGGATATTTCCTATCCATAAATATTTCTTTCATTTTATTACATTCAATATTAAAATCGTCATCTTCTGCTGCCATTCTAGAAGCTCTGATGAATTGGCCTTTTAAAATACTTATTTTCTGTTTATATGGATGGAAACATCTGTGGTACAAATACGAGTTAGAAAACATAGCTAGAATGATAGAAGTGAGAAAGGATAAATATAGTCCCATTTTAAGCAGCATTAATGGGGGGGGGGGTAGAAGTTGAATTCCCCTTCCCTAGGGCTCTAAAAACTACTAGGTTCTAGATGGTCTGAGGTACATTTTAGAGTTTTTTTTTTGGATAAACAACTTCTTCATTCAATGATGACCTGAACAAAAATCATGAAATCATGACTAAGGAAAGAAATTCAGTCTTGTTGTTCAACTTTTTTCTGCAACCTTTCACATACCGTATGTGGACAAAAGTGCACTGTAATAACTGTGCAATAAATAATTAAATTAAGCTGTGTGTGTGTGTGTGTGTGTGTGTGTGTGTGTGTGTGTGTGTGTGTGTGTGTGTGTGTGTGTGTGCATGTGTCTGTCTGCCTGCACTACTATGCCCCCAGAAACCATGGGTTATTGACACTCTGAGGTATGATTTACAGCTTTTTGTCAAATGTTTGAGCCAATGGTGGCCACAGCAAAAACCATGAGTAAGGAAAGAAATTTCCAACTTTCAAAGTAGTAGGTTGTGTCTGACAAAATAGTAGGTCACAATAAACTGATGAGATAAATGCTTGCAAGGATACACAAATTATATCTGGGCACAGTGCCTGCCTCCATACTCCCTGGCTAAAATATAGTCACCTTCTGTGTATCCCTCTGGTGTTAGATTTGGATGAAAATCAAGACAAAATGGCCACAGTCTTGTATTTCAAGAGGCTGCTGTCAAACTTTTATGCAGCATGGCTACTCCAAAAAAGCTGCCACCTTCTGTGTACCATTCTGATGTCAGACTGAGAAGAACATTTTAGAACAAACAGCACAAAGGCATATTTCTACCTGTTGCTATTAGACATACATAAACAGCATGCCTACTTATCTTTCTCCCCAAATGATAGACACCCAAATATCCTTGTAATATTTTATTGTGAGGAAATTGAAAAAAAAACAATGACAATCATAGTAATGGATTCTAATTTGTTGCTCCTAAACAATACATTTCTCCTAGATATGCTATAGTGACCTTCAGTACATACTTGTAATGAAAGTTAAAGAAATAATGACTATACCATCCCCAGCCCCATCACAAGCTGTGGCAACCTTTTGTGAACACATCTGAGATTTGATTGCATAGAAAATTAAGTAATGACCACACCATCCCTAGCCCCCACACAAGCCATGTCTATTATGAGACACACTGACTTTTCACATAGACAGACAGACAGACATACACACACACACACATATACACACACAAACACACACACACCATATGTACATATATATCAACAAAAACCCCTGACAAGCCAAGTGCATCACAAAGATGCACAAATACACACACACACACACACACACACACACACACACACACACACTGCACACTTACCTACAGGTAAATTGGAGGAATGCTGATTCATATATATTATGTTTTTGGACTATTGAAGGAAAGCAGCATACATCAATAAACCCACACAGAAGACAACGCTGCCAAGAGCTCAAGCATAGCCGTACATAGTGAGATGGCAATGTTATTCACTGTACAACTTTGCCAATGATGAGATACTTTGATATACATCCTGTTTCAGACAGATCATCAAAGATAGTCCCTTATTGTGTACAATGCCGATGCTTCACTGTGATGGTAAGTGAAAGGAAAGTATTGTCAACTTGGTATTCTTAAATGCACTGCAATCCCTCCAACCAACACACTCACACACACACACACACACACACACACACACACACACACACACACACACATACACACACACAAGCACGCATACACATATACAAATATAATTTATTTAGGACCGTAGGCGGTTATTAGGCTATTGGCCCTGAGGCCCTTATAAACCTAGCCAAGAGTTTAACCCATGTTTAGATAAATCAGCACCCGCTACCCCTGTCCAGCAGGGACACAAGTGGAATCCCAGAGGTTTATTTTCTGTTTCCCATCCAGTTATCCAGGTTGTGCTTAGAAAGGGGTAAAGAGGTACTCTGCTTGATGTGGAGTGGGTGTCTATTCCATAGATGGGGAGTCTCTAGGACACAAATCTGTCCCACCAACAAGTCTTGTTGATGTCACAGACCAGGTTGAGGCTACGCGTGTGGGTTACTCGAGTGGAGCTCGACCTGTGGATATGCAGCAGTCCCATCAAGGTGGGGTCTATGATCACCTTGTATGCCAGACAGAGGTCACCTCTGAGGAGTCTGTATAAAACTGAGTAGAGGGATAGGTTTTTAGCCTGTGTATACTAGATGTTTGAGGCCCTGGATTCTCCTGGTGAGGACCTCTGTGGTCTCTCCAGCTGCTGCATGTGCTTTGCGAGGTACATGCTGAAAGGGGCATTGTACTCAGTAATGGGCTTTATAAGGGAAGAATACAGGTATTGTATGACATCCTTATCCCTGGATGAGATACCCTTACTTATGAGATAGGCCATGTAGAAGGGTTTCTGTACAACGGAAGCAACATGGTGGTCAAAAGTCAGGTTGCTATCAACCTGGGTGTCCAAATCACTCACGACTGATTGCGTGCTTAGGATATTGTTATTAATATGATAATTTGTGGAGACATAACTCTCCCCAAAGGGGATGATGATGCATTTTTTTGTATTCAGCTTGAGGCCATGTTTCTGGCACCAGTCATTTGTCTGAGTGAGACTCTCTTGGAGGATGCCCACATCACTAGGGGAATTGATAACAGTACCCAGCTTACAGCTTTCTGCAAACTAGGTCAGCCATAGCCCACTGGCTTTGGCCTGCACCTCAGAAAAGTATATCCCAAATAACAGAGGCCCCAAGACTGAACCCTGGGGTATGCCGCTTTTTACGGGTCTAGTGCTTGAGGTGGCTTCCCCTGTTTTGACTACGTGGGTTCTATCAGTGAGCCAGTTTGATACCCATCTGGTAACATATGGATTGATGTCTAGTTGAGAGAGTTTATCTATTATTCCAGAGTGGGGAATAGTGTCAAAGGATTTGGTCAGGTCAAGGTAGGTGGTGTGCACCGTCTTCCCCTTGTCCATGGCTTTGGTGACTTTCTCAAAGAAATCAACCAAATTTAGCAGACATGACCTCCCCTTGACGAAGCCAAATTGTGTGGGATCAAGTGTTTGGAGGTTGCCAATGTCCTTGTTAATAAGGTCCATGATAATTTATTCCATGGCATTGCAGATCAGGCTAGTTAGGCTGATGGGTCTATAATTTCATGGATTGGTGGATGCTCCACCTTTGTGTAAAGGGATGACAGTGGCTGTCCTCCACTCAGCTGGGATGAAGCCAGTACTCAGGCTTTGGTTGAATAGGGTGCCTAATGGTGCTGCAAGTTCCTGCCCAAGTTCACGTAGGATGTAGCCTGGGATGTTATCGGGTCCCATGGAGGCTGTATTTTTTGCCTTTGAGAGAGCAGTGATGACCTGTTTCCTAGATATAAGAGGAAAGGGGCAGGTACTGGGGATGTCCTGATTTACTGATGGGACAGAGGGGTAATGTTTTCACTGAATCTGTCAGCCAGCAAGTTGGCTATATCTATGGCATTTGTATATGTGGTGTCCTTGACCACCAGTTCTGAACAGATCTGGGTGCTTCCTTTGAGGTTGCGGACATATGTGAAGAAGGCCTTATGATTATCTCTAGTAGATGTGGCCAATTTGGACTTGAAGTTTGCTTTGGTGGATTTCATTAGTGTTCTTATTTGCTTGTTCAGGCTAAGGAGACATTGCTTCCAACTGGACACCTGCTCCGTCTTGGTCTTGGACAGCAATTTTTTCCTTTTGTTATAGAGTTTATTTATTGCAGATGTCCACCAGACAGGTTTACTCTTCCTTGCGGAGGATGATTTAGTCTTGTCGGGTATTCCTGATTCCATGGATCTATATAAATGCTCGTATAGTGCTTTGGTGTAGTTTTGGATACTGGTGCCAGTTTCTACAGAGGGGGAGAGGGCTGTGAAGCTGTTTATACCATCTCTCAGGAGGCTGTAATTAGCTTTGGAGAAGTTTTTATGTCTGATCCTAGCTAGAGGGGGTGGGGGAGATGGTGACTTCAAAAGTGACTGCATTGTGGTCAGATCTTACCAGGGAGGATGATCCTATGATGCAGTGGTTACTCATGTTGGTTAATACCAAGTCCAAGATATTATCACCTCTTGTGGGGGTATTGACTAGCTGTTCCAAGGCATTTGCATTGACAAAATCAAAGAATCTTTGGGCATTTGTGTTCTGGCATGAGAAGTTCTTCCAATCTATGTTTGGGAAGTGAAAGTCACCCAGGATCAGGGTAAAGGGCTGAATCTTGATAGACTTGAACAGGTCCAAATAGGTGGATTGAGCATCTTGAGTCAGATTTGGGAGCCATAGCTAGCTATGATTTGAATAGGGGTCTTGTTAATGGTTAACTGCATCTGGAGTGCCTCCTGTGCATCATACTGTTTGACCAGCCTGGAGGCATGTATGTCTTTAATGTATATTGAAATTCCACCTAATTTGGCTTTACTGCCCACAGTTTGGGCTCTGAATGTATGATAGGATGAGTAACCAGGTAAGGCTGGGGTGTTCTCCATAGCCTTGAACCAGGTTTCTGTGACTACACAGATGTCAGCATTTTCCAGGTTTAGGAATGCTTGCAATGAGTGCAGTTACATGTTTAGACTCCTAGCATTTAGCAGCATGACCTTTTTATTATTTATTACCATTTGTTTACCAGAAAAGTCTGACTGGACCAGTAATAGCCCTTTTTCAGCACAGGTCCTGGGAGAAAAACTCCACAATTAAATACAATGCACAAAGTACAGACGTTAAACATTTCACAGAGAGAGAGAGAGAGAGAGATAGTGGGTTATTATATACAAGCATATAAAGAATAGTTACAGTATGAATGTAAGTTAATACTGCAGAGTTGTACATTCTGTCGCTCCACAATTTTAAAACATATTCACAAAGTACACAGTGTTTACATTTCATAAAGACAGTGCAACATTATATACAAACAAAGAGCAGTTATTCTTTGAACATAATACTCCAAAATTACACATGCTATAGGGTATTAGATCAATCCATACAAGTGCATGTGTGACTACCCACCACTGGACTAGTAATCAAGGAGCCTCAATCCTCACCACTGGCACCTGTGAGGAATGTTCTCTGGAAGGATAACAGGTACACACACAGTATTTACAGATGCAGCTCTTTGCATCAAGTGCAATTTCCCTTAAGAGCACACAGAGACCACAGTCACTCCCTCTTTCTCCAGATCCCCAGTAAGACTCCCCACTGGCACAGCTATAGAGTTGAATCCTTATCCAAGCTTCCAAGCCAAGTCCTCCAACATCTCTCTGTCCAACCAGTGCTTCATGTCCCTGCCCAAGTAGCACACACACACACACACACACACACACACACACACACACACACACACACACACACACACACACACACACACACACACACACACACACACATACCTGGGAAAAGGCTGGCACAGGTTTATTAGCTATGGCCCCTTCCCCCAGACTATAAGGTAGTTAACACTGCCACCAGAACCCCTCACCAGTTATTTAAGGCCCTTAACAAATGGTGTCCAATTTTACTGTGCAATATTAATACAAATACAAGGGTCTATATTATGGGGTACCCTTTAAAATTTTGAAATACTGAATTCCCAACTTTCAGTATTTTGAAATTATAATACTGAAGCCTTCAAATTCCAAAACACCAGAAGTGCGAAATTCAAAATACCGAAGTTTGGAGCTTCTGGTGTTGCGGTGTATGAATGCATAGGTGTAAGTGTAGGTAAGTACATATGAGTATGTTGGTTAGGGGCTTTTGTGTATGTTAGTGTGTGTTTTGGCTGTAATGTGTGTGTGCAAGGGGCTGTGAAATATGTGCGTGTGAGTTACCCTTTCTGTGTATGATTGTGCAATCTCGGAGTTAGTATATACAAGTGGGGGGTGTGGGGGGCTTGTTTGTTTAATTGTGGGGGAGGTTGTATGTATGTGTATGTGTGTGGTGTATTTGCACTGTAGGTTCACAGTTTTAAATTTCGCGATTATGGGGTTTTGGTATTTAAAGGTTTCGGCTATAGAATTTCGAAATACTGAAATTCAGGATTTCAGTATTTGGGGATTCTATAGTGAACCCATATTATGTGATCAAAGAATCTCTTCTTCGAACACATAATAATTGACACATATACAGCGAATGCTGTAAACCGCGAATGGGCACATCCTCAAATTATTTCCCTGGGAAAAAAATTCATGTGGCCATAAAATAAAAAACAAACTTTAAAACACAAATCAAGTGGGAGGCTTTGCCTCCACACCCCCTGATGTGGAGGGCTGTGCCTTCCACACCCTCCCTAACTAAATATACTAACTCTGAGATTGCTCTACATTGAAGAAAAGGGTGATTCCCGATAACGGCCAACTGAATTTTTTCCTGAGGAAATAATTCAAGGACGTAGCCGTTCATGGTTTAGAGCATTCGCTGTATATGTGTCGATTATTATGTGTTCAAAGAAGAGATTCTTTGATCACATAATATAGACCCCAAATACAAATGGTAATTTGACCACGAGCAAGGCTATTAGGAGTGGCCCACACAGTGTCATCAAATAAATATGCAAGTACTCTCAAAACTTAAATATCTCTGCAAAGATCAGCCACAACAAAAGGTTTAAATATATTTAATAAATAATAAAAGAACAAGAAAATACTAAGTATATATTCACAGTGACATCAGAGTTCAAAACCACATGAAATATTTAAAATAACATTGCAGGACAGGCTCAGACAAATAAAGAAAAACAGTATCTAAACTAAGCTTCACTATATTCCTGACTGTATCTAAGATAATTACTATACCCTAATAACTTACTTAACAGAGCAAGGCAGATGAAGTGGTGAATGGTTCTTCTTGTTGTGGTCAGGCCCAAGACAGAGTACAGAATGCTCTTCTCACTCAGACACTTCTCAAAATAATATCTAAAATATTACTGCTGGTTTAGCTTGCAGAACTACATAATTTCTAGTCATCTATAGTTGCCATTCAAACCCCCCATTGCTGGAAGTTGACAGGACTTGGCACCTACCTGTAAAAATACACACACAAGGGCTTTTTCTCAGATCTTTGGCAGGTGCTGGAAGTCATGAACAATTGCATACATCCACACTTCCAGAGAGTAATTAGTTCACCCCAAAGACAATACAGAAAGCTTCCTAGTACAGACTTTGTGTCTCTGGCTGCCTTGAAACCTGTGAGATAGCATCTTTATGGCCTAGCTTATAAAGTGATTTAATTTCAGAAATTTTTCTAAAGTTTGCTGGACTGAGGTTAACACTCTAGTTTCCTCTGTTAAAACATATACATTTAAACAGTTACAATAGTGCATGTACATTTCTGTTCTCTCCAATAGGGCACACCATGGCCACACAAGCACTCTTCAAATACCTTTTCAGCACAAATGTCTGTACAAATCAGTTTGATATATACATGACATACAGTTCTAATACATTTGTAACACCAGCATCTTGTATGACATACAGTTCTGATACATTTGTAACAAAGCATCTTGTATACATCAATTTGATATTCACAAATTACATATAATTATTTACAAAATTCCAACTTGCTGTGCTGGCAGTACCTCCTTTCATCACAACATGCAAAGCTTTTTTTAGTTTTTGGGAGAGTATAAATATTGCAAGCAGGTATTTAGTATTGATAATATGTTCAATCTAATTTGTGAAATATTTTAAACAATGTAAATATATCCCGCGGTAGTGGTGCTGCGGTAGCGTTGTCGCCTCACAGTAAGACGCTGCCCAGTTCGATTCTCAGCTAGAGCGTCTTCTGCGTGAAGACATGCGTGAATGGGCGTACCTTTGTTAAAGGTTGTGCATCAGGCCTGGCAAGCCGGTGCGTAAAAATCAACTGCCAATCATAGCGGACCGGAGTTCCGCTGTGGCGACTCCTAACCAGGAAAAGTCAAAAGACACAAACATTCTAAACAATGTAAATATTTATTTATTTGTTGCTTTTGTTTATTGGGAATGTCCCATTTTTCACTGGAGGCCTGGGGAGAAATACTCCATTTTACATAATGAGTAGAAGCCTGTTATACAACATTTACATAATCAATGTATATACATAGAATATATATGACAATTAATGAAAACATGACAGTTAATCAAAACAAGAATACAGTAATATATTAGTTAATACCAAACTTATAAGAGTCTAGTTATTTTCAAAAGGAATCAGCTGTAATTAGATATTAAGTATGAGACAGTAAAGGAATTATTAGATGAAGATTGTTACAAGTTATGAAGGAGTACTGAGAGGTCCAGGAAATAGCACTGTTTATGGGAGAGAGCGATAGTAGTGAAGAGGGTAGTGGATAGTCAGAAAATTAGAGATTATGAAGAAATAGTTGTATTATGGCCAGTTAGATTAAAAGAGTGGTAAGAGTTAGTAAGGATTTGGAGTAGGGGAGATGGAGATTATCCAGAAATATCACATGTTCAGAGCTGGTAACTAAGTAGGTAGGACTTTATTTGAGTTTAAAATTATTTTAAAGAATGTTTGTGTTGTATTGCTAGTGCGATGGAATTCCAGAATTTAGTAAGGTGGTGGGAGAATAGTGATTTGCCAGCAGAATTGTTGGGTTTGGATACATGTAATAGGTATTTGTCCAATGAACACAGTGGTCTGGAAGGGTTAAATATTTGTATGAGGTCAGAGATGGACGGACAGTTGTCAGGTTTATACACAATGTTAAGGATATAAGGAAGTTTTGAGTAGGTTAGATAATGTGGAAGTTATGATGTTAGTTATGATGTTCAACCATTTAGACCAATGTTCATAAATGTTTAAGGAGATATTTCTATATATTATTTTAGTTTTGATTTAAGTTGAGTGTACCAATGTTGATTTTACAATCTGGTATTGAATTATAAATGGATGAATAAGCAGTGAACTTGGAATTTTAGTATTAAGAGCATTTAGTTGGCTTAGTTCAGAAGTTTGTTACAACTGGAAAGAGATGAACATAAACTTCTTTACATTGGAATTAGTAGATGTTGGTTAAGTAGGTGCTACTAGACTCAAGCCGGAATGACAGGAGCAACATTTTAAAGTTAGTAGGTGAGTTTTAAGGTTTACCATAAAAACTTTGTATTTGTGATTTGTCTTATGTTAAGGGGAACATAGTTCCAACATTTAGCTGGGTATACAGTATAGTGGGTGTGACACCCGTGCACTGGCCCAGTAATCAAGGAGCCTCAATCCTCACCACTAACACCAGTGAGGAGTGTCCACATTGGGAAGGATAACAAATACACACACAGTAAAGTACAATTTCCCTTAAGAGCACACAAAGATCACAGTCAGTCTGGGGCTGTTTTCTCCCTTTTTCTGTAGATCCCCAATAAGACTCCCCACTGGCACAGCTATTGGGCACATATCTCAGCTGAGTAGTCAAGCCAAAACCTCCAGTGCCCTCTCTGTCCAACCAGTACTTCGTGTCCCTGCCCAAGTAGCTGACACACACACACACACACACACACACACACACACACACACACACACACACACACACACACACACACACACACACACTTTGAGATTTGGTTTATATACAAACACACAGACACTCCTGGGGAAGGGTGGCACAGGTTATCCAGCTATGCCCCCTCCTGCCAGGCTGTAAGGTAGTAATCACTGCCACCAACTACTCTTATCAGCTACTAAAAAGGCCCTTACCAAAGGGGGTCCAATTATTACTGTGCAATATTATTATTCAATAAGTAATTGTGATGAACAGCCAGGCTTATTTGGAGTGGCTTTGTACAGTATCACTATATACATGCAATGTACTCTAGAGATTAAATTATCTCTACACAAAACAACCACAGTTGAAAGGTTTAAAAATATTTAATAATAAATAATAAAAACACAAGACAAATCTTCTCAATTCAACACAGTGCTAGTCAAGAGTTCAAAAATCACAGGAAAATGCTTAAAATAATACTGTAGAATATTCTGACATAAATATAGAAAACAACTAGACTAAACTTACTATTTTCTATTTCTAAGAGCAATCACAGTTCTAAATAAACTTACATATAAACCAAAGGCAGAGTACTGGTGAGTGATATTCTTCAGACAAAATCCAAAAATGCTCGGATTCTCTCTCTCTCTGAGAAAGTCTTAAAATCACTGCCAACTCATTTTAGATTACATCATTCTTCTCTGGTTCCCAGGCTAACAGAAACTCAGAGTTTTAACATTTCTTTGATCTTGCTCCTGGCCAGGAAACCACAGCAATAAAAGACATTTATATATGTAAAATCTAGCAATTAACTCTGGTTTCAAAAGAATAGAAGGAATTCCTCAGTCTGGACATTATGTCTCCGAGCTTTGAGATCAAACAGTCACACAATGCTTGACTTATCAGCTTTCTTCCAGCAGAGTGCACTGTGGTTACATTTTTGAAGTTCAACATTTAACACAGTTTTCTTACATTTAAGAGGACAAGCCTATGGGTTATATTCATATTTACAATGACATAGAATTATCTACAAAATTTTATCTAGCTAGGCTGGCACCCTTCACACATCTTCACAGCGGGCATCACTATGCTTTTGGTTGATTTTACCACATGTGCAAGGTATTCATCTTTGGATCTGAGAGATCTGAGTGGAGGGTGCCAGGTCATGACTGAGTTTATGGCTGGACACTTTTTTCTAAGTGATGAAGGATACTATGCACTTGTTTGAGTTTATGAAAAATTAGGTAGTTGGGGAATTCCATTCAGTGAAGCTAAGTAAGAGCTGAACAATGATGAGTTTTGTATGGTAGGTTAGTTGAAAATTTAGCAATGTTATTATAGCATTGCTCTAATTTCACTAGGAGGGATGACTGAATATTTTTGAGGATAGGTGAGATGTATGAAGGATTGATAGTAGGAATGCTAGGGCAGAGACTTTTCTGGAGTGGAGAGACAGGTAGTGGGATGATTTGTGTAATATATACACCCTTATTCTCATTTCTGCTTCTCCTGTTAGGGCTTGCCACCATGGAACAATGGTCCGCAGAACGATTGTCAGTGGAGTTTTATGGTCCACGGAAGGCACACACATGCACACACACACTCACACCAAGGGCTAATTTAGAGTGTCCAATCCACCTGCAGCATGTCTTTGGAATGTGGGAGGAAACTGGAGCACCTGGAAGAAATCCATGCAACTGCAGAGAGGACATGCAGACTCCACACAGAAGGTACCCCAGCTGAGAATCGAACTGGAGAACCTCATGCTGTGAGGCAACACTAACTGCTGCACCACCGTGGCCACCCATGAAATACATACCCACACACAGAATATATATATATATATATATATATATATATATATATATATATATATATATATATATATATATATATACCCAATTTTACGGGATCTTTTTGCTTATACTGTGAATATTTAAGTAAAATCTTAGAGTGTCATCAATAGTAATGCATAGTAGTTTAGTATGTGGGACTACTTCAGTTATTGTGTTTTGCACAGATGTTATTTTGAAGTTACTTTTTGGGGGTCTGTGTAGGACTTGAGAGTAAAAAGTAGTATTTGGTTTTGTTTGGGTTAACGATCAGGTGGTACTGAGTAAGTAGTAATTCCACAGGGGAGTAGGTTTGTTGAGTCTGTAGGGTGGACATTTTGGGGATGGAACAAGTTAACATGGAATCATCTGCATATTGGATGAGTCTAACATGAGTTCCAGCTGTATGGAGATTGTTTATGAACTATTAAAGAGAGGGGGACCAATAATTGATTCTCAATAGACTCCAATGCTAACAGGCAGGAAAGAAAAGAGGGATGTTTGCCATTTGACATACTGTGTTCTATTGTCTAGGTATTCTTTAAACCAAGTTAGCATCTGTGCTGTGACACTAAGTTCAGCCAGTCTGTTTAGTAGCTTTATATGGGAGATGGTGTCAAAAGCTTTAGACAGGTCCAAACATTTTGATGAGATTTTATTATGTGATTATTGATTGTATTATGAAAGGATATAAGGGCTGTGGGCATACTGTGAGATAGGTGAAAGCCATTTTGAGTAGGAGCTAGCAAGTTGTTATCAATCAGGTATTTTAAGAGTTGGAAATGAATACATCTTTCCATGACTTTGGATAGTGGTGAGAGAATGGCTATAGGGTGAAATTTGGTAGTCAGAGGATGATTGTTTTTTTCCAGAATTTGGGAACATAAGCCTCTGAGATAGATTGATGTATTAATATAATTATAGGAAAGGCTATAGCATGTGTAGCCATTTTAGATATTCAGCTGGAAGATGGCCCATTGTGTGGGCTGTAGGTTGTAGTTTAGATAGAAGATTCTGAACTAGTATAGTTGGGAATGGTTTAAGAGAGAATGCATAAGATTGGTTTGGTGGAAGAAATTGAGTGTTTATGTCGTTACTGGGCATATTGTGTAAGAATGTTGCTGCTGCATTGATGTAATGTGAGTTTAATTTATCTGCAATTTTGATATCAGTGGTCATTTGGGAATGGGTTTGGCTGGGTTGATTTACGTAGGCTCAGACATTTCTGTATGGTTGTCTAAGAAGTTTTTGGATTACTGAGGTAGCTTTGTTGGATTTGCTTAAAGTTGTTACTCTTGTCACAGTGTATTTGTTTTTTGGCCAGATTTCTCAAATACTTATATGTTTGGTAGTTGCATAGAGTTTTATTTTTATGCCAGGATTTCCAGGCCTTGTCTCCTTGTCTTATACAGGACTTGGTGCCTTTGGTAAGCTATGGGTCTAGACTGGACTTGATAAGTTTTCTTCTTAACAGAGCAGGAGAGTTGAGAGTTGAAATGAAGGAGGAGTTAAATTGTTCAGCTGACTGATCAGGTGGGAGAGTTTTTAGTGGTGATTAATTTGTTTCAGGGCAGAGGAGAACAAGGTGTGATTGAAATTAGTGAGGTTTCTAACTAGACTAAATGGAATTGGTTTAGACTTTTTATTTAAGTGATGGATGATATAAACAGGATTGTGGTCACTAAGTGACTCTGGGAGGGTACCTGTGTCTGAGATTTTGTTATGGGCATTGGTCAGAATCCAGTCAAGGGTAGTGCTTCTGTTAGTTGTTTCACTGAATCTAATGGGTGATTGCTGCAGCAGTTGGGTAAAGTTGAACAAGTTAAGAGTTTTGTTTAAGTGTGGACCAGTTATGGGTGAAGTCACCTAGGAAAATATTGTCTTGGGTAATGTATCATTGTGGCCCAGGGCAGAATAACTTCAGTAGTGGAAAGAAAGCAGTTTGGTGGAATATATGTGGATATTATCCAAGTGGATTTCTTGGGATTTACTTTTAGAAATGTGACTACATGTTAGGTTTTATGAAATGTTAGGACTGTATGAAGGTAGAGACCTTGAGTGAGTTAGCGTATACGATTCCAGCTCTGCCCCCCCTACTTCTGGATATTCTGTCAGATCTGATGATGTTGTAGACACAGGGTGGGATTTTTTTCATATTTAATTGTTAGTTTTAACCACATTTCAGTAATAGATACAATGTCAGATTTATAGGAAGAAGCCCATGCATGAAATTTTGAAGTTTTATTTACAAGGCTATGAACATTTATAGAAAAGAGTTTAAGACTCAAGGTTTTAAAGTGGACTTTATAGCTTGTATGATTTGTATTGAGTATAGTGAGTCCAGAATTAGGGTGGATATATCCACATATTACAAGGAGAATGGCAGAGGAAAAAGTTTTTTGAAAGTATAGGAGATTGTTTTGTTAAGGAGTATACTAATGGATTAATTTTCAGATGAAGAGAGATGATTAAAAGGGTGAATATTGTATACATGGTTGTCTTTTGCTAGGGAAATGTGTTGATTTTTTTTTAGTCAGTTATTTTACTGCAGTGGGTACAGAGATAGGGTGTAA
Source organism: Protopterus annectens (assembly GCF_019279795.1). NCBI lineage: Eukaryota > Metazoa > Chordata > Ceratodontiformes > Protopteridae > Protopterus > Protopterus annectens. Next base: position 1,742,241,470 of record NC_056733.1, on the reverse strand, counting down.
TGTGGGTACAACTATTATTAGGTAATAGTGATATTTGATGATACAGATAGATAGTTAAATAATGAATATAGATGAGGCAGAGGGAAATTAGGATATTGGCAAGCATCTTTATAACAATACAGTTTGTATGGGAGGGGAGAGAAGACAAGAGTAGAAGTTAGTTGTCTATGTTTTTTAGACAGAAAGAGATAAAGTACATAGAGATAGTTAAGATATTAAGGTGTAAAAAGAGAGAGGTAAAGTATGGAGATGTTTGAGAGTTGGTCATATGTGAGAAAGGATGATTCTTTAATTAAAGAAGGGATATTGTGTTTGAAGTTATTTATAAGCACATTATCAATATTACCTGGGAAGTAGAGGAGATTGTAGTAAGTGGTGTAGCTGTAGGATGATTTTTTACTATGAATATGAGAAGGGGACTAGAAGGTTTCAGGAGGATTGGTAAGAAAGTGCAGGATTTGCAGGTTGTCCACACATAATTGGAATGTATAGGTTTTTAGTGGAGGGATGCAATAGTAAGAGAGGTGGCTCAATGTTAGTTCATAGGTAGGTACTAGGCCTATATAAGCCTAGTCAAAAAGGTACACTGGCTTTTGCCACCCAAGAAAATTATTTACCTGTGCCCCTGTTGAGCAGAGCCACAGAAGTGATCCCCGGGGTGAATTTCCTATTTCCCATCCAATCATCAAGATTTTTCTTGAAGAGTGCTAATGAGGAGCTTTGTTTGATACAGATAGGTAGTTTGTTCCAGAGTCTGGGAAGTCTCTGGGACAGGAATCTATCCCTCCAGCATGTTCTGTTTATTGTGGTGACAAGGTTTAGGTCCCTAGAGCGTGTAACTCAGAGGGATTGGGATTTCTTTAAATGGAGCATGTCCAACAGCTCTGGGTTTGACATAGCTTTGTATGTTAGGCAGAGATCGCCTCTGAGTAGGCAATATGCTACAGAGTAAAGCTGGAGTTTTTTGAGATGGTCTGCATAGGGCATCTGTTTGAGGCCAGTAATCCCCTTTGTGAGGTATTTCTGCAGTCTTTCCGGTTGTTGTAGATGTCTTGTGAGGTACATACCAAAAGGGCAGTTGTACTCTATAATGGGTCTAATGAGTGATGAGTAGAGGGGAATAATGACCTCGTTTTTCCTGGATGAGAAACCTTTTGTGATGAGATCTGCCACGTAGAAGGATTTCCTGACTACTGTGGCGATGTGATTATCAAAGGAGAGACTACTGTCCACCTGTGTCCCAAGGTCTCTTATCACACTTTCAGTGTTAAGTAGACTACCGTCTATGTGGTAGTTCATGCGTACAGAGGTTTTACCAAAAGGGATGACAATGTACTTTTTGGCATTGAGCTTGAGGCCATGGCTTTGACACCAGGAATCTGTCTCAGTGAGGCCCTTTTGTACGATGTCCACATTGTTAGGAGTTTCAATTATGGCTCCTAGTTTGCAGTCATCTGCGAAATTCATTAGCCAAAGACCTTCTGTGTTAGCATGTACTTTCGAGAAGTAGATACCAAACAGGAGAGGACCCAGAACTGAACCCTGTGGTACTCCACTTGTCACTGGTCTGAAGTCGGATTTGGAGTCTGCTACTTTCACAGTGTGGGTTCTGTCAGTGAGCCAGTTGGGAACCCATCTTGTGACATAGGGATTTATACCTAGTTTAGTGAGTTTATCTATAATTCCTGAGTGAGGGATGGTATCGAAAGCCTTGGCGAGATCTAGATAGGCTGTGTGAACTACCTTACCCTCATCTACAGCTTTGGTGACTGCTTCAAAGAAGCCTATCAGGTTTAGGAGACATGATCTACCTTTTACAAACCCGAACTGGGTGGGGTTCAGAGTTTGGAGATTACCAATGTCTTTGTTTATAAGTTCCATGATGATATGTTCCATGACCTTGCAGACCAGGCTCATCAGGCTAATGGGCCAGTAGTTCCCGGGGTCCGTGGTGGATCCCCCTTTATGGAGTGGAATAACCGTCACTGTGTACCATTCAGTGGGCACAAAGCCTGAGGTGAGGCTATAATTGAACATGGTACTTAGGTCGGGTGCCACTTTGTTCTGTAGTTCATGTAGAACTCAGCCTGGGATGTTGTCAGGTCCCATGAATGTGGTGTTCTTGGCTTTGGAGAGAGTGTGGTTTTTACCTGTGCAGCCTTGATTACAGGAAGTTTGCATTCTTCCAGTATAGAGATGGGCCCTTTAGGGGATGAGAGGGGGGTAAAGTTAGCACTGAACCTATTTACCAGGATGTTTCCAATATCAGTTGGTTCTGTATATTTAGTGCCATTGTGCTGTAACTCAGAGCAGATCTGAGTGTTGTCATTGAGATTGTTGACATAGCTATAGAATGCTTTGTGGTTGTCTTTAGAAACAGTAGCAATTTTGTTTTCATAACTAGCTTTGGAGGATTTTATGAGGGATCTCAGCTTCTTACTCAGGCTGACCAGTGAGTTCCTCCAATCATAAGATTTTACTCTTTTTTTGCAGCAGTTTCTTTCTTCTGTTGTAGAGTTTGTTTATGGCAGGGGACCCCCAGATTGGCTTCCTTTTTTTGGAGGAGAGCATCTTGGTTCTGTTAATGATAGCACAATCCTTGCACTCGTGTAAGTGACTATAAAGTGCATTTGTGTAGGATTCAGCAGTTGTACCTCTACTGTCCATCTGCATGGGTGTCTTGAAGTTTGCCACTTCTGTCTTAAGAAGCGTGAAGATGGCTTTGGAGAAATTTTTTATGGTGGTTTCCCTAATGGCGGGTGGGGGTGGGAGGTGGATGTCTAGGGTGATTAGCTTGTGGTCGGATCTGACCAATGAAAAACTGACCTCTGGTGTGGAACACCGGTCACCCATGTAGGTAATGACCAGGTCTAGGATATTGCTTCCCCTGATGGGGGTCTGGATAAGTTGATCCAAGGTATTGGAATTTATGAATTCCAGAAAACGTTGAGCAAAAGAGTTGGTACATGAGTAGTTTTTCCAGTTAATGATGGGGTAGTTGAAATCACCCATTATTAGTGTGTTAGGTTGTACCCTAATATTTTCCAGTGTATCAAGAAATGAGGAGTGATAATCCTGGGGCATGGTGGGGGATCTGTAGCAAGCTACAATTTGGATTGTGGTCTTGCCCAGAGTTAGTTGCACTTGGATAATCTCTGATGCAGTATGCTGAGCAACTAGCCTGGAGGTGTGGATATCCTTAATGAATATGGACACGCCTCTGCGTTTAGTGTTTTGGTCCAAGTTAGGTGGCCAAAAGGCGTGGTATGAATTATAGCCTGGTAATGCAGATTTGCTCTCTGGAGCCTTGAACCAGGTCTCTGTCACTGCACAGATGTCGATGTTCTCCAATTTAAGGAGTGCCTCGAGTGAGTGCATTTTGAGGTTTAGACGTCTAGCATTGAGTAACATTACCCTCAGATTTTGCTTGCTTGTATCTGTTACGGTGGAGAATTTGTCATTTGAGCCTTGCCTAAAAAGGCACTATAGGGGTGCCAAGAGCCTTAGCCAGTATTCGGAATCCCAAGGGCGACAGGTGCAGGCCATCTTTGGCAAAGCATCGCGGTCTGTCGATCATGTCATCCCAGGCAGACAGATACTGGATTCCTTTAGAATGACACCAGAAGCTTAGCTTAGTAGCAGCGTTTATACTTTAATTAATGGTAGGGAGAATTAGAGAAGTGGCTTGATTGGTGGTGTCAGTATATTAGTAAGTAGGTGTGTTATAAGTGAAGGTGAATAGGTGCTAGGCTATATTAACAATGATGCAGTGCAGTGGAATTGGCTGGGTAGTATAAATGTAATGATATGGGGTGGATGGGAATGGGGTGGTAGAGTAACCCACTGAACATTATGGTATTAAAAAGAAACAAGCAAAATGTGTACCTGCAGCTCCAGCTCTACTAATTAACTTGTTAGGTCTCTAAAGAGTAGAGATCAATGAATGAGAAGCACAGAATTTACTGGAGGTAAACCACAGGCTGCAAGTTATCTTTCTGTTTTGTAGCAGCAGCTGTGATGTAAAATGTGAGCACTTCTGAATTTAAACATTTGTTCAGCATTCAGCTATTTAATCAATCAGGGGGCTAACAGTAATATGAATTCATGGGAAATAAACCATATAAATACTAGCATTACACAACCCGCAGCAAATGCAGGACATTGTGTGACACTGGTCTTGCCACACTACACCAGTGACTATTGTTTAACAGTAATCAAACAGCAATGGGGGAATGTCACTTTTATTCACAGATAACTTCAGTTGCCATCAATTACAGAGACTGTGTTTACAATATACATCTCAGATCTTTTGCTGTGGTGAAAAAAATATAATAATAGTAATAACTTTCATAGTAATACATTTCAAGCTTGCTTCACACAAAACACACTGTCACAGTAAATCATTTCATTTTATTTTGCACAGATGCATACTAATCTTGCAAATCCAGATTAGTGACTGTTTAAACAGAGCAAATGACAAGATGGTCAGCTTCATTCTTCCATAACAGTTGAGCCCCCACCTCACAACCAGCAGTTATAACCACGTCTGTGTACACTTCAGATAATCTGATTGTCATAAAAATAACAGCTATTAATACAGATTCTACATATTGCAAGACAATACTGGCCATGCATATCATTCACTGGATCGTAATCAAAACATACCCCTACATGCACACGTTTAGGAAAATAGAATTGCTAACTTTGTTACCACCGCTGCAAACCATTTTGTAGCAAAATTCTACTTTTGGGGAAAAAGCCGTTCATGAAGCTGTTGAGGTTCCTGAAATGCTATACTTCAGATAAACACAAAAGCTTACAAACAGGGAAATATTAAAAGTAATGTAAACCTGAGGATCACTCACAAATATTTTAATGGACATACAAGTTTGATTCACCATTCCAGAAGTTAGTGATTTTATTTGAAACATGTGCCTTAAATTTATACTGTATTTAAGCCAGTAATAACACCAACTCTGAACTTACGTCACAATAAAACCTCAGCAGCTGTTCACTAAAATTTTGAAACTGTGTACTACATCAATGGGAGGAAGTGGACAAAATGGTGTGCAGTGTATGCCTCAGTGCAAAGTTTTAGGCATTTTGAGTAAATGTCAGTTATGAATTATTGCTAGCATGTGTAGTGATTTCAAAAGCCACAATACAAATTTAAAAGACATTATTAGTCAGACACATTATACTGAACAGAGTAGATAAATGATATATACTATATTAAAAAATAACATTAAAAGGAACAAAAAACCCCCCAGCTTGGAATGTGGTGCAAAACCAAATATGTAAATTCTTAAATAAGTCCACCAATAAGTAGAAAAAAAACTTTATTCCACATTAAGGTTAATTGCTTTCATCCCTGAAAAGCATTGGGACTTCATTAGAACCAATAAGACCAATAAAAGTTTGTATATAAATACTCCAAATGAAAATATGTGACTTCTTATCTCCACTAATTGATCCTTTAAAAACAATTAACACTTTTTAAACATGAATCACACAGATAGTCAATAAAAATGTGTTATAAACAAAAACAATCTATTAATATTAAAATACATAAAACACAGTTGTCTAAATTAGTTTATAATTCTAATGCTTTAGTTTTTAAAATTAGCACAATGGATATTTGTTCATTTAACCCAAGTAATATACTTGCATTTAATTTCAGTTGTCAAAAATCTCCATTCTTTCTATTTGCAACCCCCACCAACCTCCCCTGCAATCTTTGGGGATGATGTCCAGTATTCTAAACTTAAACTTATTAAAACCTATATAAGTTAAATTGTGTTTGTAAAGTGGGTTATTCATATTACCTTTTAAAATAGGATATTGATGCTCATAAATTCTTTTTCTCGATTGTTTCTCAGTTTTCCCTACATAGAAACACTGACATTTATCACACACTGTGATGTAAACTACACCCTTTGTTGCACAATTCCCGTTTCTCAACTGAATAAATACATGAATATCTTTTATGTATAAAATATAACTTTCTAAAATATATGAGCAGTAATGACAACTTCCACATTTAGTTGTACCTTTCAAGTTTAAAGGGGCCTGGGGGCTGGGTGTTCAAAGAGAAATTTCAAAATTTTCCCTGTCTTGAAAGCAAAACAGGGGGTCTCCCCTAGGGTGGTTGACAAATCTGAATGTGCTCTGAAAATAACCCAGTTTTTGGTAATAATATCTTTAATTTTCTTTGCTTCACTACCATAGGGGACTACCATGTGGTTAGTGAAAACTTCTTCTCTAACACCATCTTGGGTAGAAAGGGTTTTCTCCCACACATTCCCTAACAATGGTTTAAACTTATTGCCCCAACCTTGTACCATTTCCACCATAATCTTCTGTATCAAATCTGTTGGATACCCTCTTTCTGCAAACATTTGACCTATCTTATCAATTTCTATCCTAAAATTTGAAAATTCTGAACACATTCAAGCTTTGCGAACCATCTGCCCTTTTACAATATTCTTTTTGGTATAATATGGGAGGCAACTCCAAAAATCTAAGTAACTGTTAGAAAATATGTCTTTTCTAAAAATCTTAGAACCAAAACATCCCCTTTTCTTATCTTTATACAAAGTAACATCCAAATAGTCTATACTTTTGCCAGAATGTGTCACAGTAAATTTGAAGGATGGTGAAATATTGTTCAAAAATTCCATAAACGGTTCTATGTCCTGTGGTTCACTTTTCCACAAAATAAAAATATCGTCCCGCTAACGAAAATACACCCACCACTTGTCTCTGAAATGCGAGTTGAATACATAATTTACCTCCCATGCATACATTACTAAATTAGCATATATGGGGAAACAACTTGCCCCCATTGCTATACCCTCTATCTGCTTAAAATATTCGCCTTCAAAGGTGAAATAGTTGTTCTCCAAAATGATTTCCATAACTTTCAAAATAAAATTTACCATAGTGTTGTCTAGTGTAGTTACAGTCCTAATAGCCTGAGAAAATAATAATAGGCTTGTTTTGAAAAATTAAGCTGTTATGGTTGTGAGTTCTAGTAACCTGCATTGAGTCAATGTAGCAGATGGCCATCCATGCTACAACATAGCCACCTGGCACATCATCAACAGGTATTTGTGGTGTCCTGTTTATCTCTGCACCAATGCAAATCACTCCACAGTGGATGCTGGAACTGTCTGATCCCCATTTTTATTAGTGATGGTTCAGTCAGCAGACCACATCCTGTGGCCCTCTTTTCTTATGGAAAGCAGGCTGCTCGAGTTCTAGCAGTACTGATCACTTTAGTAGCTCATCGTCTGATCTGATCTTAATTTCTGTTTTGACCAACAACAGCATTTATGTCAGTGATCACAAACCATCAGGCACACTCACAAAAAGCCCTGTCATAACTGATCACCTGCTGAATGTGAGGAATTCAGTCTCTGCATGGCAGAACTTGTACTTCATCTTTTTCTCATGTTGTTGCATGATTATCTGACATTATAAAGAAATATGTCTGAGGAATGCCACAGCTGTACATGTTATAGCCCTACACAACTACAAAACTCTAGGGGCAGGGATGGCAAGAACTGTGCAGCACTGAAACATGCAGGGGTGGCTATACACATGCAAATATAATATACCTGTGAAGTTGTATTGTGTGCTTTGTGCATGGTCATAGTGTGTTAAACATGCTGTGGGTGTCACAGAGTACCCTGGAGCATGACATGGGGTGCACTCGTGCTGTTATAGGATCATAAGAATTACAAGGCAACTGAGCTGTGAAGTCAGTTCTGCCTTGCCAGTACTTGCCCCTAGACCTTGACTCTCTTTTCAAGGAGGGCCAGACCATTCTTACAAAGGGTGAATTCATGCACATCCATCCAGATGTCCAGCTCTTTTTTAAAGGCAGATAGTGTGTCATACTGATTAACCTGGACAGGAAATTTGTACCAGTAAAGAGGTAGGTGCTGTGTGACAAATCTCCTTCTTTGTTTTATTTATTTGTTTGAATATAGTTAGATCTCTGGCTCTAGTGTTAACTGGATTGTTTGATTTATTGAGGTAAAGGTAAAGGAGTAGCTTCCTTATAGCCCTATAAGCAAGACACAGGTCACTCCTACAGAGTCTATATTAAATTAAGTATAAGGATAAAGTGGAAATCTTTCTTTATGTTTCATATCTTTTAGGTCCATGTTTTTTTATAGTTACAAGCATATGGAATCTTTCCAATTGCTTGATATACTTGTTAGGGTACATCCCAAAGGAGGAATTGTACTTAATGATGGGTCTAATCAATGCAGAGTACAAGGAGCTGAGAATTACTTTTGATTTGGAAGAAATACCTTTTGCTATGAGCTGTATTAGGTAAGAGGATTTCCTACTACTGTTGTAATGTTACAGTGAAATGTAAGGGAGCTGTCCACTCAAGCACCCAGATCTAGTCTCTCATGACTTTCTAATTTTGAAGTGGTGTGATATCTATTCTTATCAAAACTGGAGCTAGGAGGTGCTTACCAAGTAGTACAATGCTGCACTGCTTGGCACTGAGCTTGAGCTCATTTTTACAACACCAGCTATTCGCAAGTGTAAACTCCTGCTGGTGTGCATGTATGTCAAAGGTGGACTGGGCATGGCTCCTAGTTTACATCATCTACAAACTTTGTTTACCAAATATCCTTGTTTGATAAGTGGAGATTTGAGATTTGAGAAGTAGATGCCAAACAGAAGAGGTCAAAGCACAAGTTCCTGTGGAACTCCACTGGTTACCTTTATCCTCTCAGACGTTGTACCCCCAAACTCTTACTGTGTGAGTCCTGTCTCTAAGCCACTTGGCTATCCACCTAACTACATACAGGTAGTATGGAGATGCATCAACTTATTTAGTGTATTTGCATGTTCCATGGTATCAATGCCTTGGCGAGATCAAGATAATCTATGTGGATGGATGTCCACAGTCTACAGCCTGAGTAACCCTCGCAAAGAAGTTCACAAGATTCATTAGATAGGATATAGTCTTGACAGAGGAAACTGCTAGGGGTCGAGTCTATAAGATTTTTGATATAGTTAATTAGATCAATCATGATACATTACATGACGTTGCATATAAGGCTTGTTAGGCTGACGGGTCTGTAATTCTCAAGATCTGTGGTGAGGCCAGTCTTATGGAGTGACATCACAACAGCTGTGTGTGTGTGTGTGCATGTGTGTGTGAGTCACTGCCATGGGACAAAGACAGCTGCAAGGCTTAGGTTGAAGGGGCTGAGGAGTGGGTTCACTAATGCTTGCTTACTGCTATTAATTAGGCAACTGAGTAGGTTGTCATGCCCCATAGATGAGGTATTCTTTGTTTTGCAGGGTATCTACATGCTTTTTTAGGATGGTTGGCAGCTTGATTCCATCAGGGATAAGTGGGTTTCACTGGCTTGTGTGAGTAATCACAAAATCATCATTTTTGAAATCCTTCCCCTTCAACTATTTAAATTTATTGGCCATCCTACTGTATTCCATAGTACCAGAATACAAAAGTGACCACCCCTTTCAACCCATCTTGCTGTTTTAAAAATAGTAACTCTCCACTAAACCTTAACTTTTTAAACAGGTAAAACTTAAGTTACCTACTTTCACATCTAACTTCTCTAGTGCATACTGCAGTGTGCATTTTTTTCATCTTACCTTTAAGCATCCCTGTGACTAGCACTTTCTCTAATACCTGCTGGAAAGCACTAGGAAGCCTTAAACTGATACAAGCACTCAACTCTCCTTGTTAATAAGGAGAAATTAATAGTAGGCACTAAACAGCCTATCTTGCTAAGGTAGGGGAAAACAACTCCTGTACTTTACAAAAAAAAAAAAAAAAAGCACCAAACCAGGCATGTCCAAAGTCAGCTTCCGGTGATTTCTCCTGTCCACCTGGTGAATCTGGGCATACTGGGGCAATGCAGCAATTGCCTCATGTACACAGACAAACCTGTCCTCCTACCACCCAACACTACAACCTGTGAGAGATGCACTTACATAGCCAAAATGGAAGCAAAGCTCTCTCCACCCAAGATTGTGCTAGACAGTCAAGAGGAGAAGGTTAACACCCACACTACACCTCAAGCAACACCTAAACCCACACCACCAACACCCACATATAGCAACACTAAATCCACATATGCAGAGGCCCCTAACTGTAACCTGCCCAAGCAACAATGACCTCTGAAGCTGAAACGCAAACAAGCACCAATCACAACCAAAGTGTCACATAGTTCACAACACCAGTGTGCCACCCAGCAACAGCCCCTAAGGCAAGACAGTGTACCTAACACTTTCGTCATAGGTGACTCTATAGTCCGGCACACTGATGTCCCTCTCACCAGGTTGAACAAAGAGAAAATTACAGTCAGCTGCCTGTCGGGTGCCAGGATCCCCCACATAACGCATGCACTCAAGTCACTCCACAACAAGTACAAATATGACTCTGTCATTGTCCATGTTGGAGTGAATGACTTGAGATGTACCTCCCTGGACTACATAAAAAGAGGCATGGAAGAGCTCTCGGATCATGTGGCCCAGGCAGGTATGACCCTAGCCCTGAGGAGCATCCTGCCTTCACCCAGAATGATACCACAATATAAGGACAAAATGATTGACTTCAACAATTGGCCAAGCTTCTGGTGTCATTCAAAGGGGATCCAGTATCTGTCTGCCTGGGATGACATGACTGACAGACCATGATGCTTTGCCAGAGATGGTTTGCACTTGTCGCCCCTGGCATTCAGGTTGCTGGCTAAGGCTCTTGCCACCCCTATAGTGCCTTTTTTAGGAAAAGTTCAAAGGACAAAACCACCACCGTAACAGGTACAAGCATGCAAAATCTGAAGGTAATGCTACTCAATGCTAGAAGTCTAAACCTCAAAATGCACACTCTCGAGGCACTCCTAAGAATGGAGAACATCAATATCTGTGCAGTAACTGAGACCTGGTTCAAGGCTCCAGAGAGCACCCCTGCAATACCAGGCTACAACTCTTACCACACTTTTCGGCCACCAAACCAGGACCAAAAGGTGGAGGAGTGTCAATATTCACCAAGGATATTCACACCACCAGGCTAGTTGCCCAACACAATGCATCTGAAATTTTCCACGTGCAACTAACACTAGGTAAGACTGCAATCCAAATTGTAGCTTGCAACAGATCCCCCACCATACCCCAAGATTCTCACTACACCTTTCTAAACATACTGGAAAATATTAAGATAGAACCAAACACCCTAATACTGGGTGATTTTAACTACCCTGCCATTAACTGGGAAAACTACTCATGTACCAACACCTTTGCCCAACGGTTCTTGGAATTCATAAATTCCAACGCCCTGGATCAACTAATCCATAGTCCCACCAGGGGCTCCAATATCCTAGACCTGGTCATTACCAACATGGGAAATCAATGCTCCACACCTATGGTCACCCCCTTGTTAGTCAGGTATGACCATAAGCTAATCACCCCTAACAACCACATCCCACCCCCACCCCCCAGTAAGGAAACCTCCATAAAAAACTTCTCCAAAGCCAACTTCATGCTATTCAAGTCAGAAGTGACAAACTTCATGACACACATGCAGACAGGAACTGAAAGTTCAACTGCTGAATCCTACACTAAGGCACTGTATGAGCACATCCACTCATGCATGAATCGTGCCATCCCAAATAGAACCAAGATGTTCTCATCCAAAAAAAATGAAGCCAATCTGGTGGCCCCTGCCATAAACAGATTTTACAACAAAAGGAAGAAACTGTTGGAGAAAAGAGGAAAATCCCAGGATGCAAAAAACTTCCTTACCAGCCTCAGTAAGAAACTGAGATCCCTCATAAAATCCTCCAAAGCTAGTTACGAAAATAAAATTGCCAGATTCCAAAGACAACCACAACCTCCCTCTCACCCCCTAAATGGCCCATCTCAATACCGGAACATTGCCAAATTCCGGTAATAACTGCCACACAGGTAAAAAACACACTCTCCAAAGCTCTGCAAGGCCATGGAGCATATTATCATGGAACTTATAAACAAAGACATTGGCAACTTTCAAACACTGGACCCCACCCAGTTTGGGATTATGAAGGGCCGATCTTGTCTCCTGAACCTGATTGACTTCTTCAAATCAGTCTCCAGAGACAAGGGTATGGTGGTCCACACAGCCTATCTAGACCTTGCCAAGGCCTTTGACACCATCCCCCACTCTGGAATCATAGATAAACTTACTAAGCTGGGCATTAATCCCTACATCACCCAATGGGTTGCTTACTGATAGAACCCACACTGTAAAAGTAGCCGACTCCAAATCCAGCTCCAGACAAGTGACAAGTGGAATACCTCAGGGTCCGCTCTTGTTTGGCATCTACTTCTCTGAAGTACTTGCCAACACTAAGTGACTCTGGCTAACAAAGTTCACAGATGACTGCAAACTGGGAGCCATTATTGAATCCCCAAATGATGTGGATACTCTACAAAAGGGCCTTACAGAAACAGATGCTTGGTGCTAGAGCCATGGGCTCAAGCTCAGTGCCAAGAAATGTATAGTTATCCCCTTTGGGAAAAAAAAACATGTGTCCGTGAATTACCATATAGGTGGCAGTACACTAAACACCGAAAGTGTGATAAGAGACTTAGGGACACAGGTGGACAGTGGTCTCACCTTCGATAACCACATTGCCACAACAGTCAGGAAATCCTTCTATGTGGCACACCTCATCACTAAGGGCTTTTCATCCAGAAAAAAGGAGGTCATTGTCCCACTATACTCATCCCTCATTAGGCCCATTATAGAATACAATGCCCCATTTGGTATGTACCTCTCAAGAAATCTGCAATAACTGGAAAGGCCGCAGAAATACCTCACTAAAAAAATCACAGGCCTAAAGCAGATGCCCTATGCTGACCGCCTTAAAAAACTCCAGCTGTACTCTGTCGCATATCGTCTACTCAGAGGCGATCTCTGCTTAACATACAAGGCCATGTCAAACCCAGAGCTGTTGGACATGCTACACTTAAAGAAATCCCAATCCCTCAGAGCAACACGCTCCAGGGATCTAAACCTTGTCATCACAATAAACAAAACATGCTGGAGGGATAGGTTCCTGACCCAGAGACTCCCCAGACTCTGGAATAGATTGCCCATACATGTCAAGCAGAGTGCCTCTTTGACCCTCTTCAAAAGGAACCTTGATGATTGGATGGGAGAAAGGAAATTCACCCCGGGGATCACGTCAGTCACCCTGCTAGACAGGGGTCCAGGGAAGTAAATAGTGTGGGAAGAAATAGCCAGGCAATTGTTATGGCTAGGCTTGTATAGGCCCTAGGGCTGATAGCCTAGTACCAACCTATGAACCTATGTCTCTGGGTTGAAGTTGGCACTAAATTTATTAGCCAGTATACTGGCAATATCCACTGGATCAAAGTAGTACCATTGTGAATAAGACTGGAGCAATCTTGGGTGTTATTTCTTATGTTGTCTGACATAACTAAAGAAGGGTTTGTAGGGCTTCTGTGGCTAGTGTGAGTTAATGGGTTGTTGTCATTTTCCTATGTCCTTTTTCAGTTTCTTATTTAGCTGTTTGATGACTTCCTTAATTTGAAGGGCATTTGTTTTGTTATGTAGATTTAAGAATTTCTTCCTTTTATGACATAGTTTATTAATGCTTGAGGACCACCACGTTTTTTGGTTTATTTGTAAATATCCCCATTTGTAAGGATCTAGTTGGGAGTGCAAATTTAATATATGTGTCAAGGTTCAAGTAGAACTTTTCTGTGTAACTATTTGCAGTATCAACATTAAGGGTAATACCTTATACTCAAACTTAGAGACTTCATCATATAATTGCAGGAGATTTGCACATTTGAAGTCCTTGAATTCTTTGATATTTGTTTCTGATAGTTTGGAGATTTTGTCTGAGAAGTTTACTAGTTTGTAGTCTGACTTGACCACCATGTGGTTAGCCAATTGTTAAAGCCAATCATCTTTTCTTTATACCTCAGTATCATTTTTGATGATGGATGGATTCCACTCATTACTAGGATCTTTTCTGCAATTGTGACATGCATGGAGAGCTCTGTCATGTCTATCTCCATTTCCCTAAGGATTCTGCATATCAAGTCATTTACCCGCAAGAAGGGTGACCACCATGCTATACTCATATTTGTCCAGTTTAAAGGTCCTAGTGGCCATTGTAGCAGCAACAATCTTGGCTCCTGAAAGACATCTTACTATCAACCTGATCTTGTCCAGCCTTGTGAGTGCAGACTCTGTGTGCCTAACTATGGGAACACCAATCACTAGTATATTTCTGTTTGTGTTTCAAGATTGCTTTGGTGTAATTGGTTTAGAATGTGCTGTTTTCTGATGACTTACACCTGTGTTGCACTGTTTAGATTACATTGGTCCTTGTACCTACAAGTCGTTTGTGACTCAGACAAGATTTTTTTAAGTGCTTCAGCATATGATAATTTAGTGTGTATGTGAGGATTGTGGTATAGATGAGTGACGCTCACATGATGGGCTTGATTGTGAGAGTATGGCTTTGAATTTGGCTAGGTTCTTACATCTCTCAAATAGACAGTAACAAGTAAAAGATCATTTGCAATGGAAACCTTTAACAGTCTGAAGCAGTAAGTCAAAAGCCATCCCAGTAAAATGCTGATTGGCTGCTGTATTTAAAAAATTGCCAAGAGGTTTCCACCTTGTAAAAAGTTAAAACTTCCATTTAAAAAAATGGTTGGTTGGCATATACTTGATGTAAAATATATCATTGAGCCTAGCACAAAGATGACATGGTGCTTTGCCATCCAGTAAGTCCCCTAAAACTTTAAACACCTGTGGGTAAAAAAAAAAAAAAAAAAAAAAAAAAAAAGCAAAGTCAATGGACTCCCAAGCAATAATAATATTGAAGGAATAAACCAAATAAAATAAGTACCACAGATGAAGGAAAATAGTCGACCCAATGATAGAATTCCAAAGCTGATTTAATAGTCAATTCAATCACATAAACACAGTTACACACACAGCGATTTTGTCTAGGTTACTAAGATTTCATCAGATGCAAACAATAAGTGAACCATCTCGTTATATAATCCATTAGCTTAATTATTCATGTAATCCACCAATGAGAATACAGTCCATTATCTCAATAAAGCATGTCATTGATTGTGCCAGAATACAAAAATGACCCACCACAGTTTTAGTGGGAATGAGAGGCTTGCGTTTCCATTTAGTCTACAAAGTACCCGCCGAGGTTGAATCTGTCCCACCTTCCGACCGGGACTACGCCCACAACATAATAAATGTAACACTAGTGTTAGGCATGTGTTTGTCGACCATTTAAACTTTGACATTTTTATTTTCAGTATTTTGAACGTTCGATGTAATGATTTCGATGTTATGTTTGTCGACCATATGAATTTCAACATTTTGATAGTAAACCGTGTGTGTGTGTGTGTGTGTGTGGGTGTGTGTGTGTGCACGTGTGCCTGTCAGTTTAGAACATTTGTTCCTATTAGGAGGGTAAAACTTCAAAATCTGAAGATGTACGTAGTTTTTGTGTGTTATTATTAAGTTGATAGGTTTTAGGGGGTATTGGGGGGTGTTTGTATTTTTGTTTGAGGGCTTTCAATAAAACAAAGTTTTGTAAGATGTGACATAGGCTCAAATGGAGATGACAAGAAACAACTGTATAAAATATTAACCTGCCAAACAGTATATGCATGAAACAAAAGCTGGAACTAGGCATTTAACGCAAAAGCAACATAAAAGGTGGGAATAATAACCTTTCAGGAAAATGATGCTTTCTATAATGTATTTAAACATCAATGGTCTCAGAGGTAAATACAAAAAAGAAAGAGAAGTGAACTATATTAAAAATGTAGAGTGCAAATAAGTATGCAACAGGATACACATAGAAGGAACTGAACACGTGAATTTGATAAAGAAAGGTTTTCAGGATGGTTATTCAGCAGAATACCTGGGGCAAAGGAAGACAGAAATACCTATATTAATTGCAAGAGGAGCTCCAATAGTGATAGAAGAAGATAAAAAAAGATAATAATAGTAGATTTGTAGTACTAAGGGGCTACTGGTAAGGGAGGAGGATTACACTGTTAAGTATTTATATTCCAATGAAAGCTGCTATAATGGAACTTAACAAAATTCTGGGAGAAATGATCAGCTTTAAACTAGGAATATTACCTATATCTGGGAAATGGAATTTGATATGCAACAGTGAAGATTTGTCTGGGGGGGGGGGGTAGCAGGGAAATATAACAAAGGAGGGTAAATTTTTGAAGAAATTTATGAAAAAAAATTGCCATGGAAGATGTGAATTCAGTGCTAGGAGTTCGAAGTGAATTTACATATTATTCCCCAAGATACAAAATCTGGGCCAGGCTAGACACAATTTACATTTCACAGGAACAAGTACATTTAATTGAAGGTCTTGATATGCGCCCAATAAGTATTTTAGGTCATGCGCCGATAATAATTAAAATAAAAAGGAAACACTGGCACTTTCCCAGCTATTTGCTGAAAAGAGAGGAATTTAAGGAATGGGTAGTGGAAATTATTCAGGAGCTATTACAGAAGATATAAATTTCACCTGAAAATATAGCTAGGGAGTGGGATAAAATTAAAGTGGAGTTTAAAATGGACATACTACAAAAGGGCCTCACTGAGACAGATGCCTGGTGTCAAAGCCATGGCCTGAACCTCACTGCCAAAACATGTATTGTCATCTCCTTTGATAAAAACTCTGTACCCATGAACTACTACATGGCTGGTAGTCTACTTAACACCGAAAATGTGATAAGAGATCTTGGGACACAGATGGACAGTAGTCTCTCCTTTGATAATCACATTGCCACAGTGGTCAGGAAATCCTTCTATGTGGCTCACCTCATCACAAAAGGTTTCTCATCCAGAAAAAAAGAGGTTATTGTTCCCCAATACTCATCACTCATTAGACCCATTATAGAGTACAGTGCCCCTTTTGGTATGTACCTCACAAGACATCTACAACAACTGGAAAGGCCACAGAAATACCTCACAAAGAGGATTACTGGCCTCAAACAGATGCCCTCTGCAGACCGTCTCAAAAAACTCCAGCTTTACTCTGTCGCCTATTCAGAGGTGATCTCTACCTAACATACAAAGCTATGTCAAACCTAGAGCTGTTGGACATGCTCCACTTCTCAATCCCTCCAAGCTACATGCTCTAGTGACCTAAACCTTGTCACCACAATAAACAGAACATGCTGGAGGGATATATTCCTGTCCCAGAGACTTCCCATACTCTGGAACAGACTACCTATCTATATCAAACAGAGCTCCTCATTAGCACTCTTCAAGAAAAATCTTGATGATTGGATTGGAAATAGGAAATTCACCTCAGGGATCACTTCTGTGGCTCTGCTCGACAGAGGCACAGGAAGATATTTTTTTTTTGGGTGGCAAAAGCCAGGGTACATTATTGGCTAGGCTTATATAGGCCCTAGGGCCAATAGCCTAGTGCCTACCTATGAATCTATGAAATAGGGTGGAAATAAAAGTAAGGGAGATATGGTTAAAAAGTAACAAGAATAGGGACTGACACATGTTAAGGTATTGCAAAATAGGGGGAAGTCTCACAAAAAAACAAGAGGAACAACTGCAAAATGCTAAACAGAAAATAAGGGATTACCTCGATCATATGCATGAGTTTAGAAAAATTGCTGTTAAGCAACTGTTTTTTGATAATAACTAGAGCACAAAATAAGTTTTAACACAACAACTCAGGCAAAAGACAGTAGAAAAGGCTGTCATCAAGCTTAGGGAGCCTATAACAAGGAAGGTAACAAGGGATCCTGTAGAAATATTAGAAATATTTCAGAAATTCTATGAAAGCCTGTATAAAACAGAGAAATATGAAACTCAAGAAAAGGTACAAATGGAAATGTTTATTGAACTATTAAATATGCCAAGGTTAGAGGTAGACGATCCTCAATTTCTAACAGGATAGGAGGAGATGAGAGAAAAATGGTTATGTATAACCAATCTACAGGAAAGTTCCCAGGAATAGATGGTATTCCTGTGGAAGTTTGGAAGCTAGGAAGGAAAAAAAAAACTGATAAAGACCTGGAAGGTTTTAACAGTATTTTTTACCAACATCCTTGAAGAAAGCGGTGGTAGTTGTAATACCCAAAGAGGGTAAAGATCTGTCAGATAAAACTTCATACAGGCCCATTTTAATACTTAACCATAGTTATAAAGTGTTTATGTCTATAATGGCTAAATGAATGGCAAAAGTGATGATAGCATTGCTAGATATGGATCAATGTGGTTTTGTGGAGGGGAGGCAAACATTTGACAACATTAACAAAACATTGATACTACAGAGGGAAGCATAATGTAAGAAAATACCATAGTTGTTGGTGGGTCTTGATGCAGAGAAAGCATTTGACAGAGTAAGCTGGAACTTTATGAGGAGGGTAATAGAAGCATTTGCATTCCCTGTTAAAAATTATAAGGTCGATTAGGAGGATATGTGAAGAATCGGAGGATAAAATTAAAGTGGATGGGGTCCTCTCTGATAATTTCTGTTTATAGGTTCATAGGTTCATAGGTTTATACTAGGCTATCTGCCCTAAGGCATTTATAAGCCTAGCCCAAATTATTGTGGCTTACGCCACCCCTTATATGAAAAAATACTGTGCCCATTAGTTTGTTATGCCTCTGTCCAGCAGTGACCCAGAGATGATTCCCGGGGTAAACCTACGATCTCCCATCCACAGGTCTAGATTTCTCTTGAACAGAGTCAGCGAGGTGCTCTGCCTCACATGGACCGGGATTTTATTCCACAGCATAGGGAGTCTCTATCCAGAGGAACCAGGCAGGGGTGCCTTCTCTCCCCTTGTTATCTGCATTATATTTAGAACCATTGGCAAGGAAAATAAGGGACTCAGAAATTCAAGGATATAATTGGTATGGTAGTTAAGAAAAGCTGGCTCTCTTTGCAGATTATATTATTTTATACCTGACAAAACCAGAAAGGGAAATTACTGTGTAGTGGAAAATTTTGAGACAGTCTCAAATCTTTTTGGGATACAAAATTAATGAAACTAAAACAAAGGCAATAGCTGTAAATTATGTACCCATACACAAATTGGTTCAGCAATGTCCATATTTATGGGGATATAATAAAATGAAGTATTTAGGAGTATGGATTAAAAATGATTCCATTGTGACAGCTAAGGATATGTGGGAAGAGACTAAACAAAAGCTAATACAAAAGCTGAGAAAATGGAAGTTCTGTTATATGGATATCGATAGTAAGATACAAGCCGTTAAAATGTTTTTAGTCTTTTTAGTCTTATAGACACATCAAGCTTATTTTTTATTATCCAGATAAGAAGTTCTGGATAGCAATAATAAAAAGCTGAAGGAATTTACTAGGAGGGGAAGATGGCAAGAGTCACGTGGGATAAACTGATTCTTCCTGTAGAACAAGTCAGATTGAGATAATCTGATTTGAAGGGGTATTTCAGAGCAACACAGTTAAGGCTCCTATGCATAATACAAGCAGAAAACTATAATTCAAAGTGGAAAGGGATGATGATGAAACAGAGGGGAAGCTCAAGAAACAAGGAGAGACTGGGATTTTGAATGCAGACCTTTAAGGAAAATAACAATAATCACACAGAATATTATTCTCATAAAGTAACAGAAAGTATGCTAAGAATTAAACCAACATGGGAATGGAGAAAGGAAATTCTGCCAATAGAGGTAACTGCAATTAGGGATACAGACAACAGGCAAGAGGGGGCTGGAAATTATTGAGGAAACTATCAAAAGAATCAGGATATTGGGAGCAAATAATTAGACAGGGAAAGGTAATAGAATGAGAAGTGGCCAAAAATGTATTTGGACTGCAGGCTAAAGATTGCCTTCCCTATCAAGGTTTGATATCAGAGTACAGGCAATGAGAAAGAAATAGGGGGATCCTGAGTGAAAGACTAACACTGATAGAGTTTTCAGTGGAATCTAGAATAGAAGCTGCTGTTAAAAAAGGAATAATTAGTAGAGCATATAAAATATTGTATGATAACTCTAAGAATCAGTCAGAGGAGGTTAGAAAGGACTGGGAAGAGAGATTGGATAAGTAATTCACAAAGAAACAATAGGGGGATATATGTACAGCTCCCAAATATGTAATAAAAGAAGATTTAGGATCTTTGCTTGGAAGTGTTTACATAGGTATTTTTATACCCCAAGTAGATGCCAAAGAGTTTTTCCTCGGGTAGACAGCAAATGTTGGAGGTGTGATAGAGAAGAAAGCGATTACTGGGTACATATTTTCTGGAAGTATAATGACTTGGTACACTTTAAAGATTCCATGCAGACTGCTCAGTTAGAGATACTGGATGAGCAAATTGACATAACTAAGGAAATTATTTTTTGAGCTATGTTATAGAATTGGAATTGCCTAGACATAGTAAGGCCTTGCTGAGTCTAATTATGATGGCTGCCAAAAAACAATTTCTGCAAAATGGAAATCAAAGATTAAACCAACTTTATTAGAAGTAGTAAATATAGTAACAGAGATAAAACAACTAGAAATGGGATCTTTAGAAAAGGGTAGGAGCAAATTGTATAGGGAAAAAATAGGAACTGTGGGAACAGTATATGCAGAAGAGGAACGAGGTTTAAAAGAAGGCAGGATTTGAATGAGTCAAACTCCAAATCTGTTAAGAACTTTGCTAATGCCAATTAACTGAAAGTAAGTCACAACTTATTAGACTTTTAAGCCCCTCTGAACCTGAATGACACTAAGGTCTACTCTGTGCTGTACACAAAAGCACTATACAACCATATTCATAGGTGCATAGAGGAAGCAATACCTGTCTGAGTCAAGCCTATGATTACATATATAGGTTATTCAACAAAAGGAAAAACAAATCCTTTCCAAAGCCAAGAAGGCACAGACAAAACAGTGTAAGAAGATACTCACCAGTCTAAACAAACAAATTAGAGAGCTGGTCAAATCTGCCAAAGCAAACTACTAAGGCAAGGATAGCCTCCTATCCAATTTAAGGCTTTTTTTAGTTATATTTGTAACCTCATGGGAAGCACTTAGCAATGCGCCAAGTTATTCATGAATGACAACCCTTACACCCAGCCTGAAACTATAGCAAAGCTGCTGGCCAACAAATTTAGTTCAAACTTCTCCCCCAATCACTTCCTACCACACCCAAAGAAATACCTGCAATCAACCCATTACTAGTCATTACAAGGGAACAGTTCCTTACTGTGCTCGCTAAAGCCAAAAACACATCCTTTACGGGTCCCGAAAACATTCCAGGATACTTTTTAAATAGCTTAAAACAGAAGCTATCACAGCCACTAGAAAACCTTATTGACCACAGCCTCTGGGTGGGCTTTGTCCCAGAGGAATGGAGAACTGCAACAGTTGTCCCTCTACCCAAGGGGGGGCCCATCAACTGACCCAGGGAATTAGAGACCCATAAGCTTGACCAGTCTTATCTGCAAGACCATGAAAAGAATTATTATGAACCTGATCAATAACAACATAGGAAATCTCCAAACACTGGACCAGACCCAATTTGCCTATGTCAAAGGGAGGTCTTGCCTGCTCAGTCTGGAGGACTTATTTGAGAAAGCCACCAGAGCCAAGTATGAGGATAAAACAGTACACTCCACTTATCTAGAACTTGTTAAAGCTTTTGTCACAATCCCCCACTTGAGCATCATAGATAAACTTACTGAGTTAGGCATAAGCCCCTGCATCATCACATGGATAGCAAACTGGCTCACTGGCAGGACACGTGTTTTCTAGATAGGCAAATGCACTTCTGATAAGAAACCTGTTAGTAGCAGTGTCCCACAGGGCTCAGTGTTGTGACCCCTCCTGTTTGGTATATACTTCTCTAAAGTGAAGGCCAATGTTGGGAGCCTCTGGCTCACCATGTTTGCTGATGACTGTAAGCTGGGAACAATCATTGAATCCTCAAATGATGTTGACATCCTACAAACAGGCTTAAAATTGATAAATGACCGGTACCAAAACCACGGTCTGATAGTAAATGCTAAAACTGCATAAGTATACCCTTTGGTACCCATCCCCGAAAATTATAATATTGATAGCACACCCCTAAAAGTAGACCAAGGGGTGAAGGACCTAGGAACACAGACAGATAGTAACCTAAACTTTGACCACCAGGTAGCTACTGTAGTGAGGAAATCCTTCTGTGTGGCTCAACTTATAAGTAAAGGCACAGCATCAAGGTCAAAGGAAGTCATAGTGCCATTGTACTCAGCCTTCATCAGGCCTGTAATTGAGTACAATGCTTCCTTCTGCATGTACCTAACCAGGCACTTACACCAAATGGAGTAGCCCCAGAGTTTTCTCACTAAAAAGATACAAAGTGAAAGACACATCTTATGCAGATCAACTAAAGGCCCTGTCGTTTTACTCTGTCTCATATTGTTTATTGAGAGCCTGAGGTGACTTATGCCTGACCTACAAGGCATTCTCTGATCCACCCCTGATGAAAATGTTACATATTTGCAAGAAAATGTATACGAGGATATGAGTTCCATGGACCTGAACCTTATTTGCGATTTTGACAGAATTTGCTGGAGAGGCAGTTTCACATCCCAAAGGCTACCACATCTATGGAATAAACTTCCCATCTTGTTAAAACAAAGCTCTTCACTCTCTTCAAAAAGAATTTGGATAAATAGATGGGGAACCATAATTCACTCCCAGAGTACTGCCCACGCCCCTTATGGACAGAGACAGTCTGTAAAATGAATCAGGACTCCAACACCCAAAGACCCACTACCCTGATACTATCCCATCCCATATCTGGGAATTAAAATATAATATTGTCATATCCTGGGTATTATTGGCTAGGCTTGTAAAGGCCATTAGCCTAGTAATCACCTATGAACCTATGACAGTACCCAGTATAAAGCTGATACCTTGCACAGTCTTGTAGGGTACTGCCTGATGCCTCTGGTGTACCCTGCACTTTATGAAGTGCTGGCACCACTATAGTCACCTGCAAAGGTGTCATCCTGACCTTCTTGGCCAGTGAGCAGAAGAGGTCAGAGTAAGGGCCTTTGAGATATATTATAAGTACATTTAATATTCCCAGGGTTCCGTAATGTCTCTTATAAATTATTCTGATTGTATTGGACATGCAATTGAGGAGTTTATTTTGTTGTTTTTTTTTTCCTGCTTTTGCAGGTCAGGCAGAGATCACAGAGACTCCCTTCCTATTCCAAAGGAGAATGGAGTGGCTGTCCATGTGAAGAAGTGTCTTATGATTTATTTATATGTTATGTAGTATTCAGTAATGTTTCTGCCAGTTATGTGTGTAAACTGTCAGAATGTGTATCTGTAGAAGTGCAATTATTTTGTTACAATGGTGCATCTTGTGTACTACCAGAAAAGTTATGAAATGTTTGTAAATAGTAAGTTGATTTAGAAGTTACGTGCACCATAAGACTGTATATGTGTATGTGAAGTAGCATCCATTAAGACAGGAGAACAAAAGCTTTGGTCTTCACACACCCACAAGCAGAGCCAAAGTGCTTCAGCCCTGACCACTAGTGCACAAGCAACATTCTGCCGGTAGTGCATTACCTCCAATAAGTTAGCCCCCAGTCTTGCCCCTTGGCATCATGTTGCCAGGGCAGTTACCTCCTTTGCCTCACATTAGCTATGACTCCATGTTTAATTAGGACAAATGACATAGTCAGTCATATGAGTAGTTACTGCAAGTTGGGCTTGGGGGATTTTTGGGGGCTTATATTGGTTGCTGACTCTGTTTTTATTGTTATCATATTGTCCATGCTTCACTCCAGCATCCATCACTGTTGACTATACTTTCCCCTGACATGCACATGCTTGTAATACTACAGCCATATTGTATGGGCTGGTGCACACAACTTCCATGTATGGTGTTTGTAGGAGTTCACAGAGCTGGTAGTCCTCACACCAGCCAGGACTGGTACTGTACAACGTCCCCATGCCACCACTGCATCATATATATGTGCATATACAGACAAGGCAGTGGGAACTGAGACACTGCACACCTGCCTGCACATCCAGATATAGGGCCTTATACTTGTGCTTATGCATGTTGGCAGAAGTATCTCAAGTGATCTATTAGCATTTTTACTTCCCATGTAATACAAAACTGCTTAGCACTCTGATAGGTCATATGTCACATAAATATTACTAATTATTTTCTCTGTTCCTCTTCCTGACTTTATCACTATCCTTTTTTATATTTGGTTTGATATTTGTTGTTTTATATCAATCTATTTATGCTTTCATTTTCTGTAGCAACTGCAACAGCTGTATTAGTGGCAAAGCCCAGGTCTCCTCCCCCACATCAGGCCCAGCGTTTCCCCACCAGCACTTCACTTGGCTCCTTGCTTACCTTCCAGTTGGATGTGGTGGGGGTCAAAATATTGCATATCCTGTGCTTGTAATAGTTTTTACTGGACAGGACTGCTTTTGCTCCCTCCAGTAGCACTGCCAGGGGTTCCCAGTTTGTCACATGGCTGGAGTTGGTGGGATGGTAGGGAAACTGGAGGACCACTGGCTGGAAGCCAGCATTGGCCACCTAGAGATAGTACTTGTGTGGCTTCATGAGCTTCATCACTGCCTGGTTCTTCCTTCACCACCTAAGGCAGGATTCGGCGAGGACAGCAGTCAATGTGCTGGCTGGCATCTTCCTTCCCTAGCCTATAACCCATCTTGGTGTTCCCCTTCCTTGTGTGTCACCTCCCTCCCTTGTTTGTTGTTCAGTCCTCTATATCACCAATGTCTTCCCTTTATCTTTTTGTCTATAATTCTACTGTCACTCACTCCTAAGTGTGTCAGCACTTCTGTCTGTTTTGGTCTATGTTTTGTTTGATTGTTTACTCCTACTTAAACCTCTTCCTCTTTCCAATCCCTACCTTACCCTTACAACCTTCCCCATCTTTCAGTCAAAGGCATAACCTCCCCAGGGGAAATCGCATATTACCTGACTATGTAAAATGCCATGCACTCTGAACCACATACAATATATTAACAATACAACAAGAAACATTTTCTATAGTAAAGAACCCTGTTATATAGGTACTGCTGTGAAAAGTTTACACACTTTTTAAAAATCCCGAGGAAGGAATAATTACTTCAGTTATATATCAATGTAACAGTCTACTCACTCCTATGCTGGAAAGGTGTAGCATCCTCCTCCATTACAGGAGACTGTTCTTTGCAATTTCCTCCTGAGCTGTGGGGAAAAAAGAGGTAAAAAGAAAAACAATTAACATACATTCCCCAAAGAGGACTGAAAAAATACAGTTTAAAATTATAGGTAATTATTAGGATATTGATCCTGCGAGGATCTTAAAAAGCCTAGCCTTACATTCTCCTGGTAGTTTTTAGCCTTTATATTTTGTGTACAAGTAACCCAGATATGGACAGAACAAGGATATCTTGAGACACTTACATACTGCCCCTATCCAGTAGAGACAAGGGTGAAAACCAGGGATGAACTTGCGATTACCCATCCATTCATTAAAATTACATTTGAATAGAGTAAGTGAAATACTTTGCGTTTTGCTGAGTTAAAGAGTTCCATAGAAGTGGAATTCTCTGGGATTATACCTATCCCCCTAATATGATCTATATACGTTGCAGAAGAGATTGAAATCCTTTGAGTGGGTATTCCAATGCCACCATTGCACTTACAAATATGTAATAGCTCTGACAGTGCAGGATCTGTTGAGGGTCTATATGCAAGGCAAAGGTCACTTCTCAGAAGACTATATGATACCAAGAAGAGGGACAAGGCTTTGAAATGGTCCAGATAGTTTTTATGATTTAGGCCCTTGATTTTCTTAGTAAGGAAGTGGTGGGGTTATTGCAGTTGTGACAAGTGTTTGAACATTTACATACCAAAAGGGGCATTATACTCGATGATCGGCCTAATGAGTGTTAGAATACAGTGGAATGATGTATCCCTAGATTTGAGCTCAATACATTTAGATATATGCTGTGTCATGAGAAAGGATTTCCTTACAATAATAGATACATGGTTATCTATGAATAGTTAGTCATCAACATATGTTCACAGATCCTTGACCATGGAATTTATTTATTTATTTTATTTAACATTTGTTATTTACTTAACATTTGTTTACCGGGAAAGTCCGACTTGGAACAAAGCCAATTTTCAGCGGAGGCCTGACAAGAAATGCTCCAAATGTATCTCCTTGAAATTAATTAATTTTCAGTGGTGTGTTGTCAATGTGATAGTTACAAGGGGAAACATGCTTGCCAGAGAATACAATTATACATTTATTTCTTTCTTTTTAAAACACCTTTACTGAATTATTACTTGTGACATAGGCAAACTTACATTTATGTAAAAGTTATCAAATCATATTAACAAGTTCACATTTACAAATGTTATACATCACATATATTGTTATATATCATATAGTCAAAGCAACATTATATAAATTGTTCAGTTTCTGCCTTCTCTTAAACCTCATTCCTCCTCCAAAACATTTTTGTGCATATATTGTTCCCACAATTTCCATTTTTGTATGTAATTTACTCCAACCATTTTCAAAGATCCAAATTCTAGTTGTTTTGTTTCTGTTACAATATCAGTTCTTCAAGTATAGTTGGTTTTGATTTTGATTTCCATTTTCTAGAAATTGCTTTTTTGCCAACCACCAGAGTCAAACTTAACAAGGTTTTACTATGTCTAGGCAATTCAGATTTTGTATCCCTGATAAAAAAAAAAAATCTTAATTTACACTTATTTGCTAGCCCAGTTTTCCTGACAAAGTACTCTATAGGGAATGTTTAAGGTCTGCCAACGCACTACACTCCTAGAACATATGCTACCAGGTACCTGTTTTTTCTGCATTAGACCTCCAACATTTGCCATCTACCTAAGGAAAAATTATTTGGAGCCTGCTTGCCATTAAAAGTATCTCTGCAAACACTTCAAGGGAAAAATACTAAATCTTCTAGATTTTTTTGCATATTTGGGACCCATGTATATGTCCTCTTATTTTTTTGTGAATTGCATATCTAATCTTTCTTCCCAATGTTTTCTAACTTTTTCTGATTGATTAGTATTGCTATAGTACAATGTTTTATATATCACCATAATTATCCATTTTTAACAGCATTTTCTGTTTTAGATTCAATTAAAAAATCAACCAGTACAGGTCTTTCAATTAAAATTCACCTATCCCTTTCTCTTAGTCTAAACTCTGATATCAATCCCTGACAGGGAAGGCAATCACTAGCCTGCAGTCCAAATGTTTCTTTGGCCTCTTCCCATTCTAATACCCTTCCCTCTCTAATTATCTGTTCCCAATACTTTTGTGCTTTTGTCAGCTTCCTCCAGGAAACTCTAGCCTCCTCTTGCCTGTTCTCTGTAGCCTTAATTGCCTTCATGCCTATCTACATAATCTTCTTTCTCCATCCCTGTGTTAGCTTAGTTCTTAGTATACTATCTGCTACTTTATGAATATCATATTCATTATGGCAGTTGTTACACTCCTTAATGATCTCTGTCCACAATCAGCATATCCCACTTGACCCTTGCCCTCTTCCTCTCCACAATAAAACATCGACATCTTCTCTGGTTGATAAAATATGTGTGATCTATGTATACAATTAACGGGACTAAGAACATTTACTGCTTGTGTCTTGCTATCCATATTCATATTCAAGAGGTTCAGGTTTTTCCGTTATTGTATTATCTTCTATTTTTTCTTTTTTTCCCACATGTCCTTAGCTGCCATAACTGAATCCCTTTTAATCCATACTCCTAAATACTTCATTTTATTATATCACCATAAATATGAGTATTGCTGAACCAGTTCATGTGTGTGGGTGCATAATTTATAGTTATAGCCTTTGTTTTATCTTCATTAATTCCCTCTGGATAATTATTGTTCTATTAATGTTATCAAGTGTTTCCCTCCCTTCCACAAAACCACATTGGTGCATATTTATCAATGTTGGCATCACCTTTGCCATTCTTTTAGAAACAGTTTATAATCATGGTTTAAAATTGAAATGGGCCTATATGAGGGTGGATTAGATGGGTCTTTACTGTCTTTAGGTATTACAGCCACCACAGTTTTTTTTCCAGGATGTTGGTGCCTCCCTTGCTTTTCAAACACTGTTAAAGAAACCTTACAAATCTTCACTTTCTTCCCTTCTAGATTCCAAACTTCCACCAGAATACCATCTATTCCTAGAGTTCCAAGATGGATGCACATTGAGTAACAGCTTAATTTCAGGTCTCCCACTGTGAAAACCACTACTCAGAAGAGACAGCCAGTAAACTCATCTTTTTGAGTAAATTTCAGGAACTGGCTAGTAAGTGCACTGTCTGGATGCCAGCAAAAAAAGGCATTCAGAGAGTATGTAAGAAACTTAATCACAAAAGGTGAGGAAAAAAAACTCTGACTGGGGAGTATTCTGCACCTGTTCAGAAAAAAGCAGTGTAATACATAACTTCCAGTAATGTAAAGGAAAAATAAGTCAAATGTACTCAAAGCTGATTAAAAATAAGCAAAACACTGATGGAGTATATCAACTGAAATAACAAAAAGTTGGAAAAAATGGAAGAAGCTTTAAACAGATATTCAAATCAGGTGATATAACTGCAAAAGTTGGAAGCTGAAATGAAGAAAAGGCTGGCTGAATATGAAACTGCTCAAGAAGACATGTTTGAAAAATAATACAATTAGTTGATAGAGCATATGTAAAACCTGAGATTTTTTGCTGTAACATGGAAGCTGGAAGGAACAGACTGTATTAATTTTATGAAAGCACAAATAAGCAACTGGACTGATATTCCACAGCAGGAGTTGTTAATTGAAAGGGCACATTGTGTGTATGCTCCAAGCCTGGCCATGAGAAAGAAATCCTAGACCTTTAATAGTAAAGCTGCAATCTTACCAGCAGAAGGAGTTGATTCTGACAAAACTGTGGCAGAAAGATAAAGTACTAAAAGTGGGAGACAGTAGAGTGTTTGTGAAAAATGATTACTCAATGTACACCATGCAGAAGAGGAGTAAATTTATTCCACTAATCAGGGAATGTTGAGAAGGAGACATGAGATTCAAGCTGCTCTACCCAGCTATCTTCAGAATTTAGTAACAACTTTTAAGAGAAAGCAAATAAATAAAAAATGCATCCAATATAATAAAGCTTTCCTCTAGCAAATAAATAAATGCTTGTAGAAGCAACTCTGTATCTGGTTCTCATGTTATCATGGAGACAATCTGATAAGGAGCAATAAAAACAAAATATTTCTTTCTTTCGATGGCTAGGAGATAACATTTTCTGAAAGCATACAAGTGTTTTCCCAATCTGGGTGAGCAATAAAGATAAGACAAAAACAGACAGCATTTAGTAAAAGCACAGTCTGTACAGTGCATCTTAGCATGGATAACCTTTCTTTTAGGTTAACTCAAGTCTGTTAGTGTGGCTGTCAGTTTGGGACAATTGTTCATATCAGGAGAGTAAAACATAAATATCTGAATATGTACATAATTTTGTGTGTTATTAAGTTAATAGACTTCAGAGATGTATTGGGAGTGTATTTTTTGTTTGTTTGTTTGTTTGTTTAAGGGCTTTCAATAAAACAAAAAGTTTTGTAAGATGTGACATGGGCTCAAATTTATGACAAGAAACAAATGCATGCAAGATCAACCTGCCAAAAATTAGTGTATGCATGTAACACAAAAAGCTGGAATGGGATACTTAACAAAACAGCTGTTGCACATAAAAGGTGGGAATAATAACTTTTTAACATAATGACACTTTCTATATCATCTTTAAATGTAAATGGTCTCACAGATATATACAAAAAAGAAAGAGTAGTGAACTGTATTAAAATGTAGAGTGCAAATAGTTATGTTACAGGAGACACACTTGAAAAGAACTGAACATGTGACTTTGATAAAGAAAGGTTTTCAGGATGGTTATTCAGCAGAATATATGAGACAAAGGTAAACAGGAGTACCTATATTAATTGCAAGAGCAGCTCCAATAGTGACAGAAGAGGATAAAAATATATCAATGGTAAATTTGTAGTGCTAAGTGGCTACTGGCAAGGGATGAGGATTACACTGGCATGTATTTATAATCCACCTAAAACTGTTATAATGTAGCGTAAAAAGTTCTGGAAGAAATAATCAGCTTGCAGAATGGAATATTTCTTATAGGTGAGGACTGGAATTTGATTTCCAGCAGTGAAGATGTGTCTGGGGGGGGGGGGGGGGGCTAGAAGTGAAAATATAACAAAGGAGGGTGGATTTTTTTAAGAACATTATGAAAATATTTGGCATGGAAGATGTGAATTCAGTAGTAGGAGTTTGTAGTCAATTTGCATATTATTCCCCAAGATGCAAAAACTGGGCTGTTTCAGATCATGTGCCAATAATAACTAAACATACAGGGTAATGAAATAAAAATGAGACTCTGGCACTTTCCCACCTATCTGTTGAAAACAGAGGAATTTAAGGAATAGGTTGTGGAAATGTTTTGCTAGTTATTAAAGAAGATGGCAATATTTTCTGAAAATATAATTAGGCAGTGGGATAAAATTAATGTGGAGTTTAAAAATAGGGTGGAAATGAAAGAGAGATATGATTAAGAAGTAACAAGAATTATTTAGAGGGACTAACAAATGTTAAAGTTTTGCAAAATAGGGGGAATCCCACAGAACAAGAAAAGGAGCAACTCCAAAATGCTAAACAGAAAATAAGGGATTACCTCAATAATGTGCATGAGTTTAGAAAGATTGCTATGAGAAACATTTTTTTTGATAATAATTCCAGAGAAAAAAACTTTTAGCACAATGACAGAAAGTAGAAAGGCTTGTCAAGAAGCTCAGGGAGCCCATAACAAGTAAGATAAAAGATCTTATAGCGGTACAAGAAGTATTTCAGAAATTTTATGAATGTCTGTATAAAGCAGTGAAATATGGAAATCAAGAAAGGTAGAAATGGAAATGTTTATGGAAGAATTAAATATGTCAAGGTTAGAGGTAGATGAGGCTCAATTACTAACAATTAGGACAGGATGAAATGAGATAAAAATGGTGATGTATAATCAATCCACAGGAAAGTCCCCAGGAATAGATGGTATGCCTGTGGAAGTCTGGAAGTTAAAAGGGAAAAATGATAAAGATCTGGAAGGTTTTGTTTAACAGTATTTTAAGAAGAGGAGAAGCATCAACATACTGGAAGAAAGTGGTGGTGGCTGTAATACCTAATGAGGGTCAAGATCCAGCTTAATACAGGCCCATTTCAATCCTAAACCATGATTATAAAGTGTTTATGTCTATAATGGCCAAAAGAATGTCTGTGGTGATGCCAAAATTGATAGATATGGATCAATGTGGTTTTGTGGAGGGGAGGCAAATATATGACAACATTAACAGAACATTGATGATCCAGAGAGAAGCAGAAATGTAAGAAAATATCACTGCTGTTGGTAGGTCATGATGCAGAGAAAGCATATGAAAGAGTAAGCTGGGAGTTAATGAGCAGGGCAATGGAAGCATTTGCATTCCCTGATAAAATTATAAAGTTGATTAGGAGGATATATGAGGGATCCAATGTGAACATTAAAGTGGAACGGTTCCTCTCTGATCATTTCTGTTTGAGCAGAGGAACCAATCAGGGGTGTCCTCTTTCCCCTTTATTATTTGAATTATATTTAGAACTACTGGCAAAGATAATAAGGGACTCAGAAATTCAAGGATATAATTGGTATGGTACTCAAGAAAAGCTGGCTCTATTTGCAGATGATATTATTACACTGATAGAACCAGAAAAGGGCATTTAAGTGTTATGGAACATTTTGAGGCAGTTTCAAATCTTTATGGGATACAAAAGTAATGAAGCTAAATCAAAGGCAATAGCTGTAAGTTATGTACCCACACATTATTTGGTTCAGAAATATCCATATTTATGGAGTCATGCTATAATGAAGTACTTAGGAGTATGGATTAAAAATGATTCTGGTGTGGCAGCTAAGGATATGTGGGAAGAGATGTACAAAAACTGGGAAATTGGAAGCTTTGTTATACTGATATGGGTAGCAAGATTACAAGCAGTTAAAATGTTTTATACACAGGTCAGGCATATTTTTATCAACCAGAGGAAGAAGTTCTGGATAGCAATTAATAAAGAGAAGAATGATTTTATGTGGGAGAGAAAGATGGGAAGAGTCAAGTGGGGTAACCTGATTCTTCCAATAGAACAAGGTGGTTTGAGATTACCCAGTTTAAAGAGTTATTTCAAAGCTACATAGTTAAGGCTCTTATACATATCACAAGAAGAAATCTATAATTCAAAACAGAAAGGAATGATAATGAAACAGGGAAGAGCTCAAGGAACAAGGAGAGACTAGGGTTTTGGATGCAGAACCTTAAGGAGAATAATAACCATACAGAATATTATATTCATAAAGTAGCAGAAAGTGTTCTAAGAACTAATCCAACATGGGAATGGAGAAAGGAGATTCTGATGACAGGGATGACTGCAATTACAGATACAGACAACAAGCAAGACAGGGCTGGAAATTATTGGAGAAAACTGGCAAATGAACCAAGGCATTGGAAGCAAATAATTAGAGAGGGAAAGGTAACAGAATTGGAAGTGACCAAGAATTTATTTGGACTGCATGCTACAGATTGCCTTCCCCATCAAGGGTTGATAGAGTATAGGCAAAGAGAAAGAAATAGAGGGATCCTAAGTAAAGACCAGCACTGGTAAAGTTTATAATGGAAACTAGAACAGAAGCTAATCAATCAGAAGAGTTTAAAAAGGATTGGGAAGAGAGATTGGATATTCAATAAAGTCTAGAATATTTAGGATGTTTGCTTGGAAGTATTTAATAGGTATTTTTATACCCTGATTGGACACCAAAGTATTTTTCCTCAGATAGACAACAAATGTTGGAGGTGTGATGGAGAAGAAAGAGATAAATTGTAACATATTTTCTGGGAGTGCAATGAGTTACCAGATTTTAAAGATTCCCTGCAGACTGCTCTGTCAGAGATACTGGGTGAGCAAATTGATATAACTAAGGAAATAATTTTTTGAGCTACGATACAGAATCAGAATTGCCTAGACATAGTTAGGCCTTGCAGAGTCTAATTATGGTGGCTGCCAAAAAAACAGTTACTAGAAATTGGATATCAAAGTCTAAACTGACTATACAAAAAGTAGTGAATATAGTAACAGAGATAAAACAACTGGAATTGGGATCTTTAGAAAAGGACAGAAGCAAATTACATAGAAAAAATGGTAATTGTGGGAACAATATATGCAGAGGATGAATGAGGTTTAAAAGAAGGCAGCATTTGAATGAGCTATGTAATGTTTAACTGACAATGACTGAAGAGATTATAAGAGATGTATAATGTTTGCAACTAAAATTATGTCAATATGTTTTGTGATGTATAACGTTTGCAACTAAATTTATGTCAGTATAGTTTATTTTCATTTATTGAATGATTGTGTAATACTTGATAATTTAATAAAGGTCTTTCTTGTTTAAAAAAAAATAATACCATCTATTCCTGGAGGGTTTCCTGCAGATTGGTTGTACATTACCATTTTTATTTCATCTCCGCCTATCTAAACTGTTAGTTGTTAAGCCTTATTTTCCTCTAACCTTGGCATATTTAAGTCTTTATTAAACATTTCCATTTGTACTCTTTCTTGATTTCCTCACTTCTCAGCTTTATACAATTTTTCATAAAATTTCAAAAATACCTCTAACATCTCTAAAAGATTTCTGGATATTTTTCTTGTTTTAGGCTCCCAAACTTTGGCAATAATGTTTTTTACTTTCTGTTGCCTAAGTCATTGTGCTAAGAGGTTTTATGTTCTGGAGTTATTATGTTATCAAAAAACAGTTGATTAACAGCAATGTTTATAAACTCGTACATATTATCCAGGTGCTCTCTCTTAGTTTCTCTTTATCAGTCGTCAATTGCACCACTTCTTGTTCTATGAGATTCCCCTTATTTTGTAATACTTTTGTCAGCCCCTTTAAATAATTCTTATTACTTCTTAAGAAGATCTCTTTTTCTTTTATTTCTACACTATTTTTAAACTGAACTTTCATTTATCCCACTCACTAGCTATAACTTCTGGAGTACTTTCTATTTTCTTTAATAACTTTTGAATAATTTCCACTACATATTCCTTACATTCCTGTCTTTTTAACAGGTAGGTGGTGAAGTGCCACTGTCTCATCATTTCTTCATTACCCTGCATTTTTATCTTAGTAATTATTGGCACATGATCTGAAATAGTTATTGGATGTGTGTTAAAATTTCCAATTAAATGCACATGTGCCTGTGAAATATATTTTCTGTCTGTTCTAGCCCATTTGTTGTACCTTGGTAGGTTGGGAGGGTGGCCTAATGGTTAAAGTGTTTGCCTTACAAACACAAGGTGTAGGGTTTGAGTCTCACAAGGGATAATTGGCTAGGCTTAAAATGACTTGCAAGGGCAGTTAGCTTAGTACCAATCTATGAACCTATGAACCTATATCATCATCATCAATCCCCTTTTCCCATTTGCTATATGGGGTACTGGTGTTGTGTCAACTGTTGCCATTTCTCTCTGCTCAATGGCACTGTCCTCCCTACTTCAACACTGATACCTGATGGTTGCAGGTCTTCTTTTGCACAATCCATCCACTTCTTTGCTGGATGCCCTCATTTCCTCTTGCCTTCTTCTTGTCTGTTCCAAATCTTCCTCACCAGATTGTCTTCTGTTTTTCTGTATGTGAGTGTGATCCACAGAGTACAATGGATCAGGTACATGTGCCTGATCCAACCTAATCTGTTCTCTTTTACCTTTTCTGCAATTGGAACTGCTTTGGCTTCTATTCCTATGTCCTCATTTCTTCATCTGTCCCACACTGTGCATCATACCATCCATCTCAGGCACTTCATTTCCATCTCCTCTAGCTTCCTCAGCTGCTTTGCCTTCACTGCCCAGGTTTCTGTATCATACAGTAGTACTGGTTGCACCATTGTTTTGTACACCTTACTTTTCGGCTTCTTTGGCATTCTTCATGTACACCTGACAATCTTTGTGCCAGTTGGCTGCAGCCCCTCTGATTCTAGCTTTGACCTCCTAATTCAGACTTCCCTTCTCCTCAAACACCCCCCTAGATACTTGAAGCTATTAACCTGTTCCACTATTTTCCCTTCTATCTCAATTCTTAGCTTCTTCTGAATTCTCCCATTTGCTGCCATTACAACTGTTTTATCGCTACTCAGTTTCATCCCATGTGCCTTCAGTTATGTATTCCATTCCCATATCCTTTGCTGAAGTTCTTTCTCAGAGTCTGCCTGTAATGCTATGCTAAATCATCTGCATACAGCAGCCTTGTTGATCTGTTCCCCCTGACCTGTTTTCTGATGTAGTCCATTACCAGTATGAAGAGCAGTGGCTTCACAGCTGAACCCTGATGCACACCTACTCCCACTGGTAACCCATCTGAGACCAAACAGTGTTCCTACTTGAGTCACTGGGTCTTTATAGATAGTTTGCACTAATTCACCATTTTTTCTGGGACTTCAAACCACCACAGGACCACCCAAATCAGCTTTCATGGGACTTTGTCATATGCTTTCTCTAGGTCTAGGAATGCCCAGTTGGTCTCTTTCCTCATCTCTAGCTTCTTCTCAATTATTTGTCTTACTGCAAACATCAGGTCAGTTGTGCTGCATCCTGATCTAAATCTGAACTGCTCATCTCCAGTCTTATTTTCTACTGCTCTGCATATTCATTTATCAGTCACCCTGTACAGAACTTTCATGCAATGTGACAGGAGTTTGATATGACCACAGTTGTGAATGTCCCCTTTGTTCTTGATCACTAACATTAGTATGCTTATTCTCCAGTCATCTGGGATATGTCTTTCTCTTAATACTGCTATGAGTACCCTCAGGAGCCATTTCTGTCCTGTCTCACAAAGATTCTTTATCATATCTGCTGTGACTTCATCTGAGCCTGCTGCTTTCCCTGACTTCATCTTCCTTAATGCTGTTCTTACTTCTGTTGTGGGCTCCTCCTCCATTCTCATTGTACACTGTGTCTGGTACAGTACAGCTTCTGTGGGATTTTGTTCATTAAGAAGCTGCTGGAAGTACTCCTCCCATCTTCCTTTTATGTCTTTTGGACTAGTGAGCAGGTAGTTGCTGGCATCCCTTATGAAGGGTGTCTGATTATCTTCTTTATCTTTCTGTCTGCCTTGGAACCTAATATAGTTTCTTTGTGTCATCTACTGAGTCACTTTCCAGAAGCTGGTAGAGTGCCTCTGATGCCTTGTTCTTTGCTATTGCATCTCTTTTCTTAGCTCTTTTGTTAGCCAGTCATTATTCCTTCTTAGCCTGGTTTGTCATTTCTATCTCCCACTTTTTTCCACACTCCTTCTTACTTTTGATGACTTCCTGGACTTTTTCCTTATGTATCTTATTTCCATACCTGGCTTAGCTGCATATCTGTTCTGTAGTCCTCACACATGCTGTTTTGAGGCACTGCCATTCTTTTTCAACTCTACCTATTTCCTCTTCTACTTGAAGTGCTAGATCCTGGAGTAATTTCTTGAACTGTTGTGCTTTCTCTCCAGTTAACTTCCATGTCTTCAATCTGGTCACTGTTGACCATAGAGCCTTCTCTAACCACTGCTTGCTGTTGACTGTGGCAACCAGTGGTTCATGCTGTGAGATGACTGTTTCATTGGGATGACTTTCCAATTGCTGATTCTACCCCAGTGCCCTTTCCTTACTAGCAGGAAG
Organism: Protopterus annectens; assembly: GCF_019279795.1. Classification (NCBI taxonomy): domain Eukaryota; kingdom Metazoa; phylum Chordata; order Ceratodontiformes; family Protopteridae; genus Protopterus; species Protopterus annectens. The sequence continues at coordinate 1,742,204,585 of NC_056733.1, read as the reverse complement.
TCTACCTTAGTTGCATGTTGGCTACTCTTTTATATGATCTTGTAGCTGTCTCTCTTTCTGAACCACTTATTAGCTACTATCAAGCCATTTGCCAGGCAGAAGTCTAGAATGGCCTCTCCTTCTTTATTTCTGTTGCCCCACTCATGTGGACCTAGGCAGTCCTCATATCATGTTCTACCTGTCCCAATATGTGCATTCAGGTCATCCATTATCAACAGCAATTCATATTACCCTGCTTTATCTAGTAGGTCCTGCAACTATTGCCTGAAAGCACTCTTTTCCTGTCATAACCCTGCTATGGGGCATAGGCTGACAATATGAATGCTGTCCTATCACTAGGCTTGATTCTGATCGCCATGAGTTTGTTACTAATTCTGATGACATCTCTAACAGTCTTCTGAAGTTTCTCCCTCACCACAATTCCTAGAATATTTCTAGTCTGTCTTCCTCTTGAGTAGTACACTCAGAAACCAAAGCCAAGTGGCTTTGCTTCACTGCCCATCCATCTTGTCTCCTAGATACATAGGATATCCAGCCTCTTTCTTACCATCATGTCATCCACTTCCAAGCTGTATCCTGTCAATGACCCTGCATTGAGCATAGCAATTCTTAGTTCACGTTTGGCAAGATGATTGGTTTTATAGGTCCCTAGGTTCAATAGGTCCCCAGATTAGTACTAGGCTAACTGCTCTTGTGGGCCATTTTAAGCCTAACCAATTTCCCGATGTGACACTCAAACCCTGCAGGTCATGTCTGTGAGGTAAACACTTTAACCATCATTCCAACTTCTCCTGGAGGAAGGGGGACTAGTAGCTTATTGACCCAGGGCTGCTGGGCTTTATGGCAGGTACACACTGGCCAATAGGGGTTCATACACCTCTCCCATTGTTAGCATGGCTCCCTGGCATAGGTCAGAGTAGGCTGGGTCCTCAACTCGCTTCTCACTGGCAAAAACCCATGCCCATTTGGTGACATAAGTCAACATGACTGAAATCACTTAGAGCCATATTTTACACAGTAAAAGTGGCTTAGCTCTGCCATGCTGTACCTTGTTGAGTAATTTGTGCATTTTCTCAAGAGTTCCTACTACTTAATTCACGTCTTTCATACCAAATATTTTCATAAGTTTCTTCAGAAATCTACCCTCTTTTGTTATATCTTCCCTTATAGGTCCCCCCGATACATCCTCATTGTTGCAAAATAAATACCATTTCCCACCTATAAGTAATATTCCCTACTGAAAGCTCATGATTTCTCTCAAGTTTTAAAGCTCCATAATAGCATTTTTAGGTGGAATATAATTTTATGCTATTCTTATCCCTTCCCAGTAGCCACATATTACCACGGATCTGTCATTACCATCTTTTTTCCTCTTCTATCACTAGCAGAGCTCCTCTAGCAATTAATATAATTACTTCTCTTTTCCTTTGTACCTAATATTTTGCAAAATATCCATCCTTTCTTTATCAAATTCACATTATAATTTCTTTCCAAATGTGTCCCCTGTAGCATTGCTATTTGCACTCTGCATTTCTTAATATAATTATTATTTTCCTTTTTTCTATACCTGTGAAACCATTCACATCCCAAGATAATATGGAAAGTGTCACTATTATGGTAAGAAGTCATTATTCCAACCTATTATATATGGCAGATTTTTAAACATCCATTTTCAGCTTTTGTGACACATGCACCCATTAATGTTTGGCAGGTTAATCCTTTGTATTTTTTTATTTATCATCAACATTGGAACCTATGTCACATATTACAAGACTTTTTGTTTTAATAAAAACCCTCAAACAAACAAACAAACAAACACATCCCAGAACACCCCCAGAATCTGTTAACTTAATACAAGCACACATAACTATGTACAACTTCACATAATGAAGTTTAACCCTCCTAACAGGAACATTTGTGCCAAAGAGCTACTAATACAGTCTCTAATTAACCTGAAATTGAGGTTATCCATGCTAAGGCACATGATATACCCTGTACTTACACTAATTTGTGTCTGTTTTTTTTAGATGTGAAAAAAAACTTGCATGCTTTCAGAAGTTATTAACTTTTAGCCTTGAAGAAACTAGTGTTCGGTCTTTTATTGCTCTATTATCAGCTTTGTCTCCATGGAAAAGTAAGAGAAAAAATAAAAAAGTAGTTCTCTGGTGCAGCCTGAAAGACAAGCTGAAATATTTATTGGAAACTTTTTCATTATATTTGGTGTTCTCATATTTACTTGTTTCCACTTAAAATTTGTTATTAGATTATGCTAAGGGTTTTAATCTAGACATTTAGCTATGCAAAAGTACAATAAAACAAATAAGCTCTAAATATATTATGATCTGTGTACTTTTATTCCTCTTCCCCTACCTCAACATCCCAAGATTATAGCCTATTAACTTAAACATGCTTTTGTCTATCTTTCCTTCTCTTTTTGCATTATAATGCTTATATTTCCTAATACCAAAAAAAAAAGAAGAGAAAGAAATAGAAGTGGAAGAAGAAAAAAGTCACTGTAGTAACTGTATCACATACAAGAACAACTAAAAATACGTTTCTATAAATATGCAATTTATATTGTGAAAGTTTCATATTAAATACAGGTAAGAACAGAAATTGTTTTGCTTACATACAGTTATGGGTTTCCTTCCTCTTCTGCTTCCATCAGCGTCTCTACTAACATTAATGACATGAAGTGAATAAATGCTTTTCTGTTCTCCACAAATTTAACAAAGTCAGCAAAAAGTCAAATCTTTCTACTTATTCTTAAACAGCCATATTTCACACATGTAATTGATACCTTGTAGTGCTACATTTATTCAACAATTTCCATCTTGCTGGTCTTCCTGTTCATCTCCACCTCCCTACTCCATATTCTGATTCAGTTCCAAGATACAAAAGATTCTTCTGGTCAACTCCTGTACTTTTCTCTGTCTCTCAAACATTTTCCTTTGGAACAGTGAAAAAGGTTTCACTGGCAAAGTCTCTCTGTGTGCTTCATTATCAGAAGAATGAGAAGCAGATTCTTCTTCTACTTGATGGCTCACTTTTTGTTGGACACACTTTTGCATTTCCTCCTTAACCTGCTCTGCATCAAAAAGTGGTTTTAATCCTCCAGGAATAATATTCTGAAGACAGCTGGATACAGCCATGAAAAAAATACTCTGAAGGCAGCTGAATACAGAAGCTTGAATCTCACACCTGACTCTCAATATTCCCTAATTACTGGAATACATTTGTTTCTCTTCAGCCTGGTGTAGAGTAATCAATCAATTTCCACAAACTCTCTACTGTATCTAACTTTTAATACTTTGCCCGTTTGACGCAGATTTGTCAGGGTCAACTCTTTCTGCTGGTAGGTTTGCATCTTTTTAAATAAAAGTATTGCTTGCTTTTTATGGCCAGATTTAGAGCATGCACATAATGTACCCTTTCAATTAACAGTTCCTGCTATGGAATACTAGTCCAGTTACTTACTTGTGCCTTCTTAAAATTAATACAGTCTGTTCCTTCTGGTTTCTGTGGTACAACATAAAATCTCATATTTTCCCCATGTGCTCTGTCCTCTAATTCTACCATTTTTGAAACATTTGTTCCTGAGCAGTCTCATACTCATACAGCCTTTTCTTCATTTTGACCTCTGATTTTTGCAGTTTTATAGGTTTATCTGAATATCTGTTTAAAGCTTCTTCCATTTTTTCCAGCCTTTTGTTATTTGAGTAGATATACTCCTTCAATATTTGACTTATTGTAATCAGCTCCGAGCATGTTTTAATTATATTTCCTCTTGATTACTGGAAGCCATGTCTTGCACCAAAGCAAAATCTTAAACTGCTTTTTGTTGGACAGCTGTGAGATTCTTCCCAGTCAATGTTTTTTCTTCACCTTTTCTAGTTGATTTTCTTTCAGGCTGTCTTATTTACTTCTTTGCTGCCTTCCAGGCAATGTACTTACTAACTGAATTTTATTCAATCTGACAATATCACTGGCTGTTGAATCTTAGTTTGCTTTCACACTAGGAGAGTTGAAGTTACACTTTTGATCAGTGTGCAGCCATGTTGGAAGTATTCAATTATACATATCTTGACATATAATTTTAGTCAATGGGTTTAACACCAGATATTTGTTTGGGACAGGCTCTCTTGGATGACCATAATTTCTTAGGTATTTACAAGGTCCAGAGGACCACTGAGGAGCCTAGCCCAAATTCCTAATTGCCCCTAAGCACTGTCTAGTTAAATGCCTTGTTCAACATCACATAGCAGGTAAATGAGGGCTGAGGGGATCAAACCCTGTACCTCAGGAACTACATCTCAAAACCTTAATTCTCTGGACCAACTGCCAGACCATGGTGTCCTCTGAGGAATTTATGATTGTACCAAGTTTTCATTCTTCTGCAAATTTGGTCAGCTACACATTTTTAACATCTGCTTTGACATCTGAGAAGTAAATGTCAAAGAGGAATAGCCCAAGGAATGAATCTTGGAGCCCACAACAAGTGACAAGTCTTTTGTAGGAAACTGAGCCACCCATCTTTATTTCCTATGTTCTGTTTGTGAGCCAATATGCTAACCAGTGAGATACACAAGAATTTACATTTTGCTTAGAGAACTTATCTATGATATCTCAGTGTAGGATTGTGCTGAATGTCTTTGCAATGTCTATATATGTGGTGTGTGCTGATTTGCCCTCATCCATTGCTACAGAAACATTTTTTCAAACACGTTTATCAGTTTTATTTATATAGGATTTTTCCTTTATGAATCCAAACTGCTTGGATCAGGAGTATGTAGTTTTCCTATAGCCTTATTTTTTAATTCCAGAGGAGGCTAGTTAGACGTATGGATCTATAACTGCCAGGGCCTGTTGAAGCCCCACTTTTGTGCAGGAGAATGACTGTTGCTCTTCCCCATTCATCCAGCATGATGCCTGGTTTGAAGCTGATCTTGATTAGCCTCATTATAGTTATTCTCAAGTTTCCTCATTCTGACCTCTTTTTATATCAGCTAAGAAGGCCTGGATGACACCCATAGGTCCTGCCAGGGCTGTTAGTGTAACACAGACATACCTCCCTCTGGCAAGCAATGCCTGAACCATCACTAACAGCCCTGGCAGGACAGTGTCTGGCATCCACCCAATACTAGTGCCCCCTCACAGAACTCCCCAAGTAAGTATTCCCAGTGGTCCCAATGTAACAACTACAGGAAGATCTTGGAATCCTTAGAGCACTACTGGGGCAGGTCTTTTACCAGAGAATAATGTCCGGCATCTTTTGGTCAGCCTGTTAGATGTTTTACGAATTGTTGTGCATTGTTGGGCAAATCAGTAGCATGACTTGTGGCAAAGAGCCACATGGAGTGTGCTATATGACAGTGCTTTAATTATGCCTGGAGTGTATGAGACATGGCTGAAAATGTGGTGTATTAGCATGCTGTTGAATATTTTGACTGACATTGCTCTTTTGCACTTCCATTGTTTGTAGGCATAAAACTTACATGGAGAAGACCTTTCTGTTCTCATTTACCCATCCACACATGCTTAGTGCATACAGCAGGAGCTCACGGAGGTGCATGACACCATGTAAGCCTGTATATAAGAGTATCCTTCCAGCTGTGATGGGTAGATAAAGTGATTAAGAAACATTCACAAGCTGCAACCTCATTACTCCTTTCAACCTCAGTACAAACAGAAAATGATTGACTTTAATATTGTCTTAGTTTCTGGTGTAATTCTAAGGGGATCCAGTATCTGTCAGCTTGGGATGACATAACTGATAGACTCAGTGCTTTGCCAGAGATGGTCTTCATCTGTCACCCCTGGGATTTTGGCTACTGGTGAAGTTCTTGTGACCCACATAGTGATGTTTTAGGCAGTATCTCAAGGACAAAATTCCCGACGTAAATACTCCATCTAAAAACAACCACCAGGTTATGCTGCTAAATGCTAGGAGTCTTAACATGAAACTGCACTCACTGGAAGCAATCATCACCTTGGAAGATGCAGGCATTTATGCAGTCACAGAGACCTGGATCAAGGCTGTGGAGAGCACCCCAGCCATACAGGGTTTCACCTCCTTCGACAAGTTCAGACCACAAACTGAAGGCATGAAAACTAAAGGAGGCAGTGAATCAATATTCATGAAAGATAAATACATCTCCAGATTGGTTAAACTGTATGATTACCTGGAAATATTTCAGGTGCAATTAACTGTTGGTAGGACACCTATTCAAGTCATTGCCAGCTACAGGACCCCCTCCATGAATCAGGACACCCACTCTGCCTATTTGGATATACTTGAGTCCATCAAGATACATGTGAACACCAGGATTTTGGGAGACTTTAACTACCCATCCATTGACTGGGTAAATTACTCGTGCTCAATCTCACTTGCCCAAAGGTTCCTCAACTTCGTTAACTCCAATGCCCTGGACTAGCTGGTTGACACCCCCACAATGTCTGCCAACATCCTGGATCAGGTACTTACCAATATGGGGGAGCACTGTAGCACCCTCTCTGTGAGGTGCCTCCCTGGTGAGATCTGACCACAAGTAAGTCTCATTCGAAGTAACTATCACACCTGACCCCCCCCCCCCCCCCCAGCAGCAGCTAACCTAAAAAACTTCTGCAAAGCAGATTAGAACCTCTTAGGTGATGGTATAAATAGCTTCACTGCACCTCCCCCTAAGATGGAATTGGCAGCTATGCCGAGTTCTACACCAATGCTTTATACATACACCTGTATAACTGCATTGACTCAGCTGTACCTGATAGGACTAAAACAAGCTCCTTAAGGAATAACAATCCTGCCTGGTGGACAACTACCATTAACAGGCTTTACTATAAGAGGAAGAAATTGCTGTCTAAGAGAAAGAGGGAGCAAGCCCTAAACTGGAAACACTCTCTCCTCAGCTTAAACAAGCAAATAAGACTTCTTGTGAAGACCCCCAAAGCAAACTACGAATCCAGATTAGCTTCCTCAACTTCGGACAACCATAAGGCATTCTTTAGTTACATCTGTAATCTAAAAGGAAAAGCCCAGATTTCTGCCTAACTGGTAGTTCATGATACCACATATACTGAGTCTGTGGATATAGCTAACCTGTTGGCCAACAGATTCTGTGAAAACTTCATTCCCCTGTCCCCACCACACGTACACCATGACATACCTACCACCTGTCCCCTACCTTGTATCTGTAAACAACAGCTTGATGTTCCTGCTAATTTACTGCATCCATGTTATGCACTCAGTGGAGAGAGACCTGGACACACAGGCTGACAGCAACCTTACCTTTGACCACCATATCTCCACAGTGATAATAAAGGCATTCTACATTGCTCATCTCATAAGTAAGAGCATTGCATCCAGAAAAATAAAGTTATGACCTCCCTGTACCCATCCCTCATCATATTAATAATTGAGTACAATGTCCATTTTGGTATGTGCCTTTCCAATCACCTGCAGCAATTGGAGAGACCCATTTCTGACCCTGATTTATTGCAAATGCTGCATATCCATAAGTCAAATGGTACACTGGTCACTCATTCTAAAGACCTTAACTTGGTATGTGACATTAATAGAACCTGCTAGAGGGACAGATTTGTCTCTCTGAGGTTACCACACCTTTGGAGCAGACTTCCACTTCATGTCAAACAGAGCAACTCATTGTCTCTCTTCAAACGCAATCTGGATGATTGGGTGGGTAACCATAAATTCACCCCTGGGGTTCCACCAGTGTCCCTCTTGGACAGAGGAAGTAGGTGCTGAGAGTGCAAATAAGGGTAGAACTTGAATAAAATAAGAAAAGGCAAACGTAGCTCAGTTTCCACAGCTAAAGACCATGAATCCACCAGTTCCAAAAGACACTTTTCTAACAAAAATAAATCACTGTGTTAGCGCTTTCATTTAAAACCATGTTAAACTTCGTCAGACATTTTAAAAATTGTTACATGACATTCTTTTGTGCTGCCACTTCATTTTTCATTGGACACTCAGTATGATTGACATGCATATGTAATAACCTAATAAATATTAAGTAGATGTATTGAGTATTGTTAAAGATATATATTAAAAAATAGTAACATACATTGGATTTGCTCATATGTCCCTAAAAGTATTATAAATATATCAAATAATAAATATGACTATAAATGGGTAGTTAAAATATCATTATAAATATGTCATGTGAATACATAATAAATACATGTAAAAAATTAATGTAAAAAATCATATAAAAAAATCATAAATTTGCATAGACTATGCATAGGAAGTACATACATAAAGAAGATAAAACAACTTCATTACGAATTACACATTAATTAATTAATTTTCTTTCTTTGCAGGGCCTTCAGTTTTAAAACTGGTGCAAAAGAGCTACGTTCATTAATTCCAGGCCAATTATCTGCCTGTAATCTGATTTGCCATTTTAATTCTTTTAGCTCTAATTGCACCCCCCATGGTTGTTTTTCTTCAACATTCACATGGTCATTGGCCATATAAGAAAAATGGTGACTATTACATTCACAAATGTGCTTTGCTAAAGCATTATTTGGATTATTTTTCTTTATAGCATACTCATGTTCATATATTCTTTGGACAAAACATCTCTCAGTTTTTCCAATATAAAATACTGGACATGAGTTGCACACAGCTAAATACACAACTGCCTTAGAATTGCAGTTGTATTTGCCTTTCAAGGAATATCTTATATTTCTTAGATAAGAATTGTCATCAATGTTTACTTTATGGCACCAACGGCATGCCCCACACCTTGTCATACCTAAATTCAATTGGGCAGGCATATAGATGGCTTGTTTAAAAATATCCTTAAAACTCTTGCCTTTCCGGTACACAGTTTTTGGTTTCTCATTCATGTGGTTCCTTATATAGTGGTCTTCTGTTAAAATAGACCAATTTTTTACAAATACATTTTTGATTAACTTATGATCCTGAGTAAACGTAATAACTGGGGCTTTAGTAAAGTCAGACTTATTATGTATTCCACAATTTTGTTCACACTGCACAGCAAACATCACTATAAATCAGGCTGATGACATCATGAGTGATCTTGGATTGATCCAAGACAGGTTTAAAATGACCATTCAATCTTTTACTGGTTACTTCCTGAATCAATACATCTACAAATTTACTAGGATATTCCCTGTTAAGAAACATAGTTTGCAGAGTTATACATTCATCCAAAAATTCATCATATTTCATTACCATCCGGGCCGCCCTAACAAGTTGTCCTTTGACAACAGATCTTTTTTGGTGCTCCGGATGTGAACTACTATAATGTAAGAAACAATTGGGATAGGTTGCTTTCCTATGGGTGATGGCTGTGTACATCTCACTAACCCTGTCTTTTTCTAGGTGAACATCCAAATAATTCATATATTCAGCATTGATATCCCAAGTGAACTGCAAAAACTCAGTAGTGCCATTTATATATACAAGAAATTCATTCAATAACTCCTGTGTCCCTGTCCATCTAATATTGATGTCATCTTGAAATTTATAATAAGACTTTAAACATGTCTTAAACTTGGAATTGAATATAAAATTCCTTTCCCTATAGGCCATTACTATGTTTGCATAGGCTCCCCCACAAGGTCAGTCCATGGCAATCCTTTTTTCTGCAGGAAATAATTCTTGTTGAAAGTAACAAAATTATTGCTCAACACCATTTCTATTAGTTCCATAATAAGGTTAGTGTCTCATGTCCAACTTTATGATGGATAAGCATCTCATTAACCCATTCTAAACCTATAGTCTGTCGAAATACTGTATAAAGATCACATACATCTATTGTTACCAAGATGTCATTATGGTCAAATTGAATATCATTCATATGTTGTAAAAACGACCATGAATCTTTACATATTTCTGATTCTTTTCCTAAGATGTTCTTGAGCTCATAATCCATATATTTCCCACATGCAGAAGTAATGGAATCCCTTCCATCCACTAATGGATGCATGGGGGGATCAAATATACTTTTGTGGATTTTAGGGGTTCCAAAAAAGACAGGAATTCTTGGGGTAGTTATATTCAAATAGTTATATAAATCCAAGTTAATCTGTCTTTCCAAAAAATACCATTTAATTGTTCGTAAATTTTTCTATAAGCCCCATTTAACTCATTAAGAGAAACTTTAAAATAAGTGTCTGTGTTTAAAATATTACTCACTTTCATATTATAAGTATGTTGACTCATAATAACAGCTCCTCCCCCTTGTAGGGTTTCATGATCCTTACATATTCACTTTTTAATGTTTTTACAATATTTTGTTCTCTTTCATTCAAGTTTGATGTAAAATTTGCCCTCTTAGTTAATCTATTTATACACTTCAACTCAGTTTCACTCATTTTTTCATATGTGATTAGGTTAGGGTGCAAGGGGGGATTGTATATGCTACTAATACTATATTTACTTCTCTCATTGTCTATTTTATTTTGATATGTTGTGTCTTTCGGCTTATCTCAGTTAGGGGTCGCCACAGCGGAACTCCAGTCCGCTAATGTTTGGTAGTGGATTTTTACATGCCGAGTTACCAGCCCTGATGCACAACCTTCAACGAAGGCATGCTCATTCATGCATGCCTCCACACAGAAGAACCTCTAGCTGAGAATCGAATGGGACAACGTCTTGCTGTGAGGTGACGCTACCGCAGCACCACTAATATAATAAACTAAAATTAAATTTTCTTAAAAAACTTTCAAATCAATTATGGTATTGGTGAAGTCAAAGGGACTTGTTGGTACAAATGTACCTTTAGATAATACATCAGCCACATGCTTATCTGTATGTATGTTTGAAAAGTTATACACTTTAAAATCTCTTTTTGAATTATTTACAATCACATTAGTATTCACATTTACATAAGTATTATAACAATGCTGTTGGCTGATACATACTTGAGAAGATTGTGCATAATTGATGGAATGGGGGTCCAGCCTATCACCACAATCATTGTTTAAGTTCTCCAGTGTTTGGTTTTTGGCCTGGCCCCTTGAAACCCCGCTGATTGATTGCACATATTTTGGGGGTTATTTTTATTTCTTAGTTGTTCTGACCTCCTTAACTCCGGAAACTCCTGGTTATATGGTCGGTCATGTTCTGGCTCACCATCTGTAGTGTTATTTGCATCATTGTTACTGTTACCAGTATTGTGGTAAAATGTATTTCTCCTTTGCCCCCCCTGGTGGTTTTGGGTAGGTAATACCATTAGCATACTGGTTTAAGTCCCTTTCAAGCTTCTCCATCTTACCAGTTTTAGTTTTAACAACTGTTGATCAATTCTGTTGTATATCCTTAGGATTTCATATTTAGTGTTTTCGTAGGATGAGTCATCCCTAATGTCTTTGTCCAAAACAGTCAGTTCATTAATCAGGACATCTATATCAAGTTGGTTATATTTAATAATAATGTCAAGAAACTCTTTCCCACATTTCTCAAACAATTTGAGCAAATCCATATGCAAAGGACAGTTATTAACTAGACCAGTATGGTAGTGCCAGAATCGCAAACCCTTTGGAATAATGTTAAGCCTGTTACCCACTCTCAAATACGCATTTTCTAATTGAAGCTTTCTGCATTTGGCTAACTTAATAAGCTCAATGCATTTGATAGCATCAATTAAATCAGTACCTTGAGATTGTCCAGTTGAGAAAGCGAATGCTGACCCCAGCCATTCTCTTAGTGCTGGTAATTCCTTTCTTGTTTCACCATTATCGGTGTTCCTGTGTTCTTTATTCAGTGCACATGCTCCTGTTTGTGCACTCACTTCCTGCTGCTCTGTATATGAATGGATTACAGCTCCAGGTTCATTATTGTAAAAACTAGAGCTGTTATTGCCAAAACAAAGTGGAGTTAAATTAAAATACGTAGATAAAGTCTCTCTGGGTGCATTGAGTGTACAGTTAGATGTAGCGTGCTCATGAGACTTAATCCGTTTATATAGTCCATCCACATGCTGTGTTAGCTGCATAATTAAAGCCGTTAGCTTTCCAATAGACCCTTCGGTCCCATTATTTTCCTCATTGAGCTGTATAGGAGAGCTAAGTATATTGCCTGAAGCCATACCAGCGAACTAACGAAAAACAAACACAAACTAAATAAAATAAGAAAAGGCAAATGTAGCTCAGTCTCCACAGCTAAAGACCACAAATCCACCAGTTCCAAAAGACAGTTTATTAACAAAAATAAATCACTGTGTTAGCACTTTCATTTAAAACCATGTTAAACTTCATCAGACATTTTAAAATTTGTTACATCACATCCTTTTGTACTGCCTCTTCATTTTTCATTGGACACTCAGTATGATTGACATGCATATGTAATAACCTAATAAATATTAAGTAGATGTATTGAGTATTTTTAAAGATATATATATATATATATATATATATATATATATATATATATATATATATATATATATATTAAAAAATAGTAAAATATGTTGGATTTGCTCATATGTCCCTAAAAGTATTATAAATATATCAAATAATAAATATGACTATAACTAGGTAGTTAAAATATCATTATAAATATGTCATGTGACTACATTATAAATACATGTAAAAAAGTCGTGGAACAAAATCATGTAAAAATGATAAATTTACATAGACAATGCATATGAAGTATGTACATAAAGAAGATAAAGCGACCATAACGAATTGTACCTTAAATAATTAATTTTCTTTCTTTGCAGGGCCTTCAGTTTTAAAACTGGTGCAATAGAGCTACGTTCATTAATTCCAGGCCAATTATCTGCCTGTAATCTGATTTGCCATTTTAATTCTTTTAGCTCTAATTGCACCCCCCATGGTTGTTTTTCTTCAACATTCACATGGTCATTGGCCATATAAGAAAAATGGTGACTATTACATTCACAAATGTGCTTTGCTAAAGCATTATTTGGATTATTTTTCTTTATAGCATACTCATGTTCATATATTCTTTGGACAAAACATCTCTCAGTTTTTCCAATATAAAATACTGGACATGAGTTGCACACAGCTAAATACACAACTGCCTTAGAATTGCAGTTGTATTTGCCTTTCAAGGAATATCTTATATTTCTTAGATAAGAATTGTCATCAATGTTTACTTTATGGCACCAACGGCATGCCCCACACCTTGTCATACCTAAATTCAATTGGGCAGGCATATAGATGGCTTGTTTAAAAATATCCTTAAAACTCTTGCCTTTCCGGTACACAGTTTTTGGTTTCTCATTCATGTGGTTCCTTATATAGTGGTCTTCTGTTAAAATAGACCAATTTTTTACAAATACATTTTTGATTAACTTATGATCCTGAGTAAACGTAATAACTGGGGCTTTAGTAAAGTCAGACTTATTATGTATTCCACAATTTTGTTCACACTGCACAGCAGACATCACTATAAATCAGGCTGATGACATCATGAGTGATCTTGGATTGATCCAAGACAGGTTTAAAATGACCATTCAATCTTTTACTGGTTACTTCCTGAATCAATACATCTACAAATTTACTAGGATATTCCCTGTTAAGAAACATAGTTTGCAGAGTTATACATTCATCCAAAAATTCATCATATTTCATTACCATCCGGGCCGCCCTAACAAGTTGTCCTTTGACAACAGATCTTTTTTGGTGCTCCGGATGTGAACTACTATAATGTAAGAAACAATTGGGATAGGTTGCTTTCCTATGGGTGATGGCTGTGTACATCTCACTAACCCTGTCTTTTTCTAGGTGAACATCCAAATAATTCATATATTCAGCATTGATATCCCAAGTGAACTGCAAAAACTCAGTAGTGCCATTTATATATACAAGAAATTCATTCAATAACTCCTGTGTCCCTGTCCATCTAATATTGATGTCATCTTGAAATTTATAATAAGACTTTAAACATGTCTTAAACTTGGAATTGAATATAAAATTCCTTTCCCTATAGGCCATTACTATGTTTGCATAGGCTCCCCCACAAGGTCAGTCCATGGCAATCCTTTTTTCTGCAGGAAATAATTCTTGTTGAAAGTAACAAAATTATTGCTCAACACCATTTCTATTAGTTCCATAATAAGGTTAGTGTCTCATGTCCAACTTTATGATGGATAAGCATCTCATTAACCCATTCTAAACCTATAGTCTGTCGAATTACTGTATAAAGATCACATACATCTATTGTTACCAAGATGTCATTATGGTCAAATTGAATATCATTCATATGTTGTAAAAACGACCATGAATCTTTACATATTTCTGATTCTTTTCCTAAGATGTTCTTGAGCTCATAATCCATATATTTCCCACATGCAGAAGTAATGGAATCCCTTCCATCCACTAATGGATGCATGGGGGGATCAAATATACTTTTGTGGATTTTAGGGTTCCAAAAAAGACAGGAATTCTTGGGGTAGTTATATTCAAATAGTTATATAAATCCAAGTTAATCTGTCTTTCCAAAAAATACCATTTAATTGTTCAGAATTTTTCTATAAGCCCCATTTAACTCATTAAGAGAAACTTTAAAATAAGTGTCTGTGTTTAAAATATTACTCACTTTCATATTATAAGTATGTTGACTCATAATAACAGCTCCTCCCCCTTGTAGGGTTTCATGATCCTTACATATTCACTTTTTAATGTTTTTACAATATTTTGTTCTCTTTCATTCAAGTTTGATGTAAAATTTGCCCTCTTAGTTAATCTATTTATACACTTCAACTCAGTTTCACTCATTTTTTCATATGTGATTAGGTTAGGGTGCAAGGGGGGATTGTATATGCTACTAATACTATATTTACTTCTCTCATTGTCTATTTTATTTTGATATGTTGTGTCTTTCAGCTTATCTCAGTTAGGGGTCGCCACAGCGGAACTCCAGTCCGCTAATGTTTGGTAGTGGATTTTTACATGCCGAGTTACCAGCCCTGATGCACAACCTTCAACGAAGGCACGCTCATTCATGCATGCCTCCACACAGAAGAACCTCTAGCTGAGAATCGAATGGGACAACGTCTTGCTGTGAGGCGACGCTACCGCAGCACCACTAATATAATAAACTAAAATTAAATTTTCTTAAAAAACTTTCAAATCAATTATGGTATTGGTGAAGTCAAAGGGACTTGTTGGTACAAATGTACCTTTAGATAATACATCAGCCACATGCTTATCTATATGTATGTTTGAAAAGTTATACACTTTAAAATCTCTTTTTGAATTATTTACAATCACATTAGTATTCACATTTACATAAGTATTATCACAATGCTGTTGGCTGATACATACTTGAGAAGATTGTGCATAATTGATGGAATGGGGGTCCAGCCTATCACCACAATCATTGTTTAAGTTCTCCAGTGTTTGGTTTTTGGCCTGGCCCCTTGAAACCCCGCTGATTGATTGCACATATTTTGGGGGTTATTTTTATTTCTTAGTTGTTCTGACCTCCTTAACTCCGGAAACTCCTGGTTATATGGTCGGTCATGTTCTGGCTCACCATCTGTAGTGTTATTTGCATCATTGTTACTGTTACCAGTATTGTGGTAAAATGTATTTCTCCTTTGCCCCCCCTGGTGGTTTTGGGTAGGTAATACCATTAGCATACTGGTTTAAGTCCCTTTCAAGCTTCTCCATCTTACCAGTTTTTAGTTTTAACAACTGTTGATCAATTCTGTTGTATATCCTTAGGATTTCATATTTAGTGTTTTCGTAGGATGAGTCATCCCTAATGTCTTTGTCCAAAACAGTCAGTTCATTAATCAGGACATCTATATCAAGTTGGTTATATTTAATAATAATGTCAAGAAACTCTTTCCCACATTTCTCAAACAATTTGAGCAAATCCATATGCAAAGGACAGTTATTAACTAGACCAGTATGGTAGTGCCAGAATCGCAAACCCTTTGGAATAATGTTAAGCCTGTTACCCTCTCTCAAATACGCATTTTCTAATTGAAGCTTTCTGCATTTGGCTAACTTAATAAGCTCAATGCATTTGATAGCATCAATTAAATCAGTACCTTGAGATTGTCCAGTTGAGAAAGCGAATGCTGACCCCAGCCATTCTCTTAGTGCTGGTAATTCCTTTCTTGTTTCACCATTATCGGTGTTCCTGTGTTCTTTATTCAGTGCACATGCTCCTGTTTGTGCACTCACTTCCTGCTGCTCTGTATATGAATGGATTACAGCTCCAGGTTCATTATTGTAAAAACTAGAGCTGTTATTGCCAAAACAAAGTGGAGTTAAATTAAAATACGTAGATAAAGTCTCTCTGGGTGCATTGAGTGTACAGTTAGATGTAGCGTGCTCATGAGACTTAATCCGTTTATATAGTCCATCCACATGCTGTGTTAGCTGCATAATTAAAGCCGTTAGCTTTCCAATAGACCCTTCGGTCCCATTATTTTCCTCATTGAGCTGTATAGGAGAGCTAAGTATATTGCCTGAAGCCATACCAGCGAACTAACGAAAAACAAACACAAACTAAATAAAATAAGAAAAGGCAAATGTAGCTCAGTCTCCACAGCTAAAGACCACAAATCCACCAGTTCCAAAAGACAGTTTATTAACAAAAATAAATCACTGTGTTAGCACTTTCATTTAAAACCATGTTAAACTTCATCAGACATTTTAAAATTTGTTACATCACATCCTTTTGTACTGCCTCTTCATTTTTCATTGGACACTCAGTATGATTGACATGCATATGTAATAACCTAATAAATATTAAGTAGATGTATTGAGTATTTTTAAAGATATATAAATATATATATATATATATATATATATATATATATATATATATATATATATATTAAAAAATAGTAAAATATGTTGGATTTGCTCATATGTCCCTAAAAGTATTATAAATATATCAAATAATAAATATGACTATAACTAGGTAGTTAAAATATCATTATAAATATGTCATGTGAATACATTATAAATACATGTAAAAAAGTCGTGGAACAAAATCATGTAAAAATGATAAATTTACATAGACAATGCATAGGAAGTATGTACATAAAGAAGATAAAGCGACCATAACGAATTGTACCTTAAATAATTAATTTTCTTTCTTTGCAGGGCCTTCAGTTTTAAAACTGGTGCAATAGAGCTACGTTCATTAATTCCAGGCCAATTATCTGCCTGTACTCTGATTTGCCATTTTAATTCTTTTAGCTCTAACTGCACCCCCATGCTTGTTTTTCTTCAACATTCACATGGTCAATGGCCATATAAGAAAAATGGTGACTATTACATTCATAAATGTGCTTTGCTAAAGCATTATTTGGATTATTTTTCTTTATAGCATAGTCATGTTCATATATTCTTTGGACAAAACATCTCTCAGTTTTTCCAATATAAAATACTGGACATGAGTTGCACACAGCTAAATACACAACTGCCTTAGAATTGCAGTTGTATTTGCCTTTCAAGGAATATCTTATATTTCTTAGATAAGAATTGTCATCAATGTTTACTTTATGGCACCAACGGCATGCCCCACACCTTGTCATACCTAAATTCAATTGGGCAGGCATATAGATGGCTTGTTTAAAATATCCTTAAAACTCTTGCCTTTCCGGTACACAGTTTTTGGTTTCTCATTCATGTGGTTCCTTATATAGTGGTCTTCTGTTAAAATAGACCAATTTTTTACAAATACATTTTTGATTAACTTATGATCCTGAGTAAACGTAATAACTGGGGCTTTAGTAAAGTCAGACTTATTATGTATTCCACAATTTTGTTCACACTGCACAGCAGACATCACTATAAATCAGGCTGATGACATCATGAGTGATCTTGGATTGATCCAAGACAGGTTTAAAATGACCATTCAATCTTTTACTGGTGACTTCCTGAATCAATACATCTACAAATTTACTAGGATATTCCCTATTAAGAAACATAGTTTGCAGAGTAATACATTCATCCAAAAATTCATCATATTTCATTACCATCCGGGCCGCCCTAACAAGTTGTCCTTTGACACCAGATCTTTTTTGGTGCTCCGGATGTGAACTACTATAATGTAAGAAACAATTGGAATTGGTTGCTTTCCTATGGATGACGGCTGTGTACATCTTATTAACTCTGTCTTTTTCTAGGTGAACATCCAAATAATTCATATATTCAGCATTGACATCCCAAGTGAACCGCAAAAACTCAGCAGTGCCATTTATATATACAAAAAATTCATTCAATAACTCCTGTGCCTTTGTCCATATAATACTGATGTCATCCTGAAATATATGGTAAGACATTAAGTATGTCTTAAACTTGGAATTGAATATAAAATTCCTTTCCTAATAGGCCATCACTATGTTTGCAGAGGCTCCCCCACAATGTGACCCCATGGCGGTGCCTTTTTTCTGCAGGAAATACTTCTTGTTGAAAGTAACAAAATTATTGCTCAACACCATTTCTATTAGTTCCATAATAAGGTTAGTGTCTCATGTCCAACTTTATGATGGATAAACATCTCATTAACCCATTCTAAACCTATGGTCTGTGGAATTACTGTATAAAGATCACATACATCTATTGTTACCAAGATGTCATTATGGTCAAACTGAATATCATTCATATGTTGTAAAAATGACCATGAATCTTTACATATTTCAGATTCTTTTCCTAAGATGTTCTTGAACTCATAATCTATGTATTTCACACATGCAGAAGTAATGGAATCCCTTCTGTCCACTAATGGGCGCATGGGGAGATCAAATATACTTTCATGGATTTTGGGGGTTCCAAAAAAGACAGGAATTCTTGGGGTAGTTATATTCAAATAGTTATATAAATCCAAGTTAATCCGTCTTTCCAAAAAATATCATTTAATTGTTCGTACATTTTTCCATAAGCTCCATTTAACTCATTAAGAGAAACTTTAACATAAGTATCTGTGTTTAAAATATTACTCAGTTTCATATTATAAGTATGTTGACTCATAATAACCGCTCCTCCCCCCTTGTCGGGTTTCATAATCCTTATATCTTCACTTTTTAATGTTTTTACAATATTTTGTTCTCTTTCATTCAAGTTTGATGTAAAATTTGCCCTCTTATTAAATCTATTTATACATGTCAACTCAGTTTCGCACATTTTTTCATATGTGATTAGTTTAGGATGCAGGGGGGATTATATATGCTACTAATACAAAATTTACTTCTCTCATTGTCTATGTTATTTTGATATAGTAAGCTAAAATTCAATTTCCTTAAAAAAACTTTCAAATCAATTATGGTATTGGTGAAGGCAAAGGAACTTGCTGGTACAAATGTTGTACCTTTAGATAATACATCAGCCACATACTTATCTATATGTATGTTTGGCAAGTTACACACTTTAAAATCTCCTTTTGAATTATTTACAATCACATTAATATTCACATTTACATAAGTATTATCACAATGCTGTTGGTTGATGCATACTTGAGAAGATTGTACATAATTGATGGAATGGGGGTCCAGCTTATCACCACAATCATTTTTTAAGTTCTCCAGTGTTTGGTTTTTGGCCTGGCCCCTTGAAACCCTGCTGAATGATTGTACATATTTTGGGGGTTATTTTTATTTCTTAGTCCTTCCAACCTCCTTAACTCAGGAAACTCCTGGTTACATGGTCAGTCATGTTCTGGCTCACCATCTCTAGTGTTATTTGCATCATTGTTACTGTTACCAACATTGTGGTAAAATCTATTTCTGCTTTGCCCCCTGGTGGTTTTGGGTAGGCAATACCATTAGCATACTGGTTTAAGTCCCTTTCAAGCTTCTCCATCTTACCAGTATTTAGTTTTAACAATTGTTGATCAATACTGTTGCATATCCTTAGGATTTCATATTTAGTATTTTCATAGGATGAGTCATTCCTAATGTCTTTGTCCAAAACAGTCAGTTCATTAATCAGGACATCTATATCAAGTTGGTTATATTTAATAATAATGTCAAGAAACTCTTTCTCACATTTCTCAAACAATTTGAGCAAATCCATATGCAAAGGAGAGTTATTAACTAGACCAGTAGGGTAGCGCCAAAACCGTAAACCCTTTGGAATAATGTTAAGCCTGTTGCACTCTTTCAAATACGCATTCTCTAATTGAAGCTTTCTGCATTTGGCTAACTTGCTATCAAATGCATTGAGCTTCTTATCAATTAAATCAGTACCTTGAGATTGTCCAGTTGAGAAAGCGAATGCTGACCCCCAGCCATTCTCTTAGTGCTGGTAATTCCCTTCTTGCTCCTCCATTATCGGCATTCCTGTGTTCTCTATTCAGTGCACATGCTCCTGCACGTGCACTCCCTTCCTACTGCTCTGTATACGAATGGCTTACAGCTCTAGATTCATTACTTTGAAAACCAGAGCTGTTATTGCCAAAACAAAGTGGCGTTAAATTAAAATCCGTAGATAAAGTCTCTCTGGGTGCATTGAGTGTACAATTAGATGTAGCATGCTCAGGAGACTTAATACATTCATATAGTCCATCCACACACTGTGTTAGCTGCATAATTAAAGCAGTTAGCGTTCCAATAGACCATTCAGTCCCATTATCTTCCTCGTTGAGCTGTATAGGAGACCCAAATACATTGCCTGAAGCCATACCAGCGAACTAACGAAAAACAAACACAAACTAAATAAAATAAGAAAAGGCAAATGTAGCTCAGTCTCCACAGCTAAAGACCACGAATCCACCAGTTCCAAAAGACACTTTATTAACAAAAATAAATCACTGTGTTAGCGCTTTCATTTAAAACCATGTTAAACTTCATCAGACATTTTAAAAATTGTTACTTCACATCCTTTTGTACTGCCACTTCATTTTTCATTGGACACTCAGTATGATTGACATGCATATGTAATAACCTAATAAATATTAAGTAGATGTACTGAGTATTGTTAAAGATATATATTAGAAAATAGTAAAATACGTTGGATTTGCTCATATGTCCCTAAAAGTATTATAAATATATCAAATAATAAATATGACTATAAATGGGTAGTTAAAATATCATTATAAATATGTCATGTGAATACATTATAAATACATGTAATAAATTAATGTAAAAAATCATAAATTTACTTAGACAATGCATAGGAAATACATACATAAAGAAGATAAACGACTTCAAAATGAATTGCACCTTAATTAATTAATTTTCTTTCTTTGCAGGGCCTTCAGTTTTAAAACTGGTGCAATAGAGCTATGTTCATTAATTCCAGGCCAATTATCTGCCCGTACTCTGATTTGCCATTTTAATTATTTTAGCTCTAACTGCAACCCCATGCTTGTTTTTCTTCAACATTCACATGGTCAATGGCCATATAAGAAAAATGGTGACTATTACATTCACAGATGTGCTTTGCTAAAGCATTATTTGGATTATCTTTCTTTATAGCATACTCATGTTCATATATTCTTTGGACAAAACGCCTCTCAGTTTTTCCAGTATAAAATACTGGACATGAGTTGCACACAGCTAAATACACAACTGCCTTAGAATTGCAGTTGTATTTGCCTTTCAAGGAATATCTTATATTTCTTAGATAAAAATTGTCACCAATGTTTACTTTATGGCACCAATGGCATGCCTCACACCTTGTCATACCTAAATTCAATTGGGCAGGCATATAGATGGCTTGTTTAAAAATATCCTTAAAACTTTTGCCTTTTTTGGTTTCTCATTCATGTGGTTCCTTATATAGGGGTCTTCTGTTAAAATAGACCAATTTTTTACAAATACATCTTTGATTAACTTATGATCCTCAGTAAAAGTAATAACTAGGGCATTAGTAAAGGCAGACTTATTATGTATTCCACAATTTTGCTCTTACTGCACAACAGACATCACTATAAATCAGACTGATGACATCATGAGTGTTCTTGGCTTGAACTTGGCTAGGCTTGTAAAGGCTCTAGGGCCATTAGCCTAGTAACTTCCTATTATTTGAGATGCCCAAATGTATGTGATATAAATGTCAGTGGTTTCTTAGAGGCTCATTGCTCTATGAAAGATGTAAAGCACTAATCGGAAACATGATATGCCTGTAGGAAGGAGACTGGGTTTTCTATGAAATGTCAAATTCCACAATCCCAAGGATTGGAGACAGTGAAAAACTATGCCCAAAACACAGTAGGATAAATTACTTTGAGTGTTTTTTGTAGGTAGTAAGCCCCCACACACCCTCCCAATGTGGGGGACAAGTCCACAAACCCCCCTGAATATATATATATATATATATATATATATATATATATATATATATATATATATATATATAAACTCCACAGTCATACCAATTTAGAAAATGGAGAAGTCTCCCAAAAGAATTGAATCATTGCCAGTTCACTCTTAGTAACTGCACCGACAATGATTTCGTATAGAAAACTGAGATCGAGGTAATGTTCTTCTGTGTTTCTGCTACTGACACTCAAGGAATTTCACCTCAACCATCTGAAGAGAAGCCAGGAGACTGTGATGGATAAAAGCAGTAATACTAACTATGCGAAGGAGGTTCTGCCTTTCACTTGCGTTGCTGTTGATGCACCATTTTACTGAAGTGTTTCTTGAACTACATGCACAGCAGCATCTGAGAAACTACATTTTCAGTTGGTTGATACGATTTCTAACAAGAATGAATTACTCAAGGAACGGAGGCATGTGTTCTACGTGTAATGAGAATGGTATCTTGATGAACGAAAGGAATGTTGTAAGGCAGCATTTAAATGTTCTATGCCAAAACATACTAGGCTTTGCGCAAGGACAGTCAACTCTCTGCGCCCATGCCTGATGACAGTCAACTGTGTGGAAGAGTACCTTCCCAATGTTTCAGAAGTGAGGCCTGCTGTTGTTTTTTGACTGATGGGAAGTGCACATGGGAATGCTGAACATAGTGGGAGGACATTTCTAACTAAAGTCAGGCATCAAGTTTTAGCAAACTTCACTGTGTTCCTTTGCATTGCATGCTAAATGCTTCTATACTGGGATGGATGTTGTGGAGACTGGAACATTAATACAACTGCAGTTCTACAAGGGAACATATACTGCATTTTAGGCCATGGTGCCTACTAGCAGGCAGTGTTCCACTAGTGATTAGAGTGACAGTTAGTTTTTGCCTGTATTGCTGTGATTCTTTGCATGGAAAGTATAGTGGGCACCTTGCTGAAGGTTACCTGCCAGAATGATGTTGTTGCACTATATATTGGTGGGAAGGATGTTGGTAGGGGATTGGGATGGTTGGGGGACTTGCCTGTGACTGTGCCATATAGTCAGGTATGCAAGTCTGGCAAACTGTTATATGTACATATTGGCATGACAGTGACACAGGCCGGGTAGTACAGTAAAGTACAAGTAATATAATTTGTTAATCTTTCCTTAGTGTTTTACTCATATAATGAATTCTTTCTCCATAAAGTGTAATGCCTGGCAAATGGAAGATAGAAAATTGCAAGTTTACTCACATGGAGAGTCAGAGCTCATTGCAAGCCCTCTGTGTCCACGGCTGATGACTGTTTGGCCAGGAAAACTCAGTTTTAGACTTGGGGGGATGGCACAATGGTTAAGGTCTTTACTTCACAGATGCAAGGTACAGCATTTGATTTGGGCCTCTGGTTATTGGCTAGACTTGTAACATTCTGCAGACTGATAACCTAGCACATGCCTAACAACCAGCCCTACTGCAAACATAAGTGGCAGGATATTTTGTCAAACATTAATTCTGTCAGTAACTAAGACCAAAGCTATCAGCAGGTCACTCACAGGGCCACTGACATGATTTGAAATGCATGACATAATGCTGCCTGCCTTGCATGGGAGGATAGGGCAACAGTAGGCAGGCCATCAGTTGAACCAACATTAACAGAGATGGAGGAGTTCTTTGCTGTTCTGCATGGAAGATCAGATTCTTTACTTTCCCATGCTGGTGTGTTAGACTTTGGAGGTGAACTACAACATGCTGCAAGAGTGTCCACTGAGCTGTCCTAGGTGTGTTGTGGTATTATACTGTTAAGACACAGTCTCTGATCTGTATACTGCTGTTCATATCCGTGAATTTGTGCTTTTTCTGTTATGTAGGAACTTCAGGTCTGCAAGGTAAACAAGCACCTGCACAAGGGAAAGTTCTCTTTTCTATTACTTTCACCATTCACCATGCTCATTATTTCTGCAATAGGAATAAAGTAGAGGTGATGGATGATACTTATATTGGGTATTGTGTGGATATTGTGTTTTGGTGTCTTTACAAGTGATATACTATCCAGCTCAATCACTGTGGATATTTCACTACCTGATGTTGCAGACAAGTCTAGCTCTGAGGTCTAACTATGATGGCACTGAACAGCTGGCATGCTTCTGGAACACTGTGTTATTGTTGGCTATAGGGAGTGTACAAACCAGATCCCCTAGCCAGGCCATGGACATGGCCTCTGAGTCTCTGGACACAAAGCAAGATATACATGGACCTCGCAAAAGCCTTCGACACAGTACCCCACTCTGGCATCATAAATAAGCTCACCAGCTTAAATATCAACCCCTATGTCACAAAATGGGTTGCAAACTGGCTCAGGGATAGAACCCACATGGTCAGAATTGCAGGTGCCATGTCGGACTCTAAACCAGTTACAAGTGGCATCCCACAAGGCTCAGTCCTGGGACCTCTCTTGTTCGGTATATATTTCTCTGAGGTACAGGCTAACATGCGAGGACTATGGCTGACCAAGTTCACAGATGACTGCAAACTGGGTGGAATAATCGACTCGCCGACTGACACAAGCATCCTCCAAAAGGGTCTCACAGAGACGGATAACTGGTGCCAGAGCCATGGCCTAAAGCTAAATGCCAAAAAGTGCATGGTCATCCCCTTTGGGAAAAACAAAGTGCCCACAAATTACCACATAGGTGGTAATCCATTAAGTATGGAAGAAGTAATTAGGGATTTGGGGACCCAAGTAGATAGCAATCTCTCCTTTGACAATCACGTTGCCAAAGTGGTTAGAAAGACCTTCTATATAGCCCACCTTATCATGAAATGGTTCACATCTAGATCAAGAGAGGTCATTGTGCCCCTCTACTCATCACTCATCAGGCCCATAATTGAATACAATGCCCCATTTGGGATGTACCTTACCTGACAACTGCAGCAACTGGGAAGACCCCAAAAGTACCTCACCAAGAGGATCAAGGGACTCAAACAGATACCCTACGCAGTTAGGCTAAAGAAACTCCAGCTCTACTCAGTTGCTTACCGCCTACTCAGAGGCGATCTGTGCCTGACGTATAAAGCCATGTCCAACCCAGAATTAATGGACATGCTCCACCTCAGGAAATCCAAATCCCTTAGAGCTACATGCTCCAGGGACTTAAACCTCAGCACAGAAATAAATAGGACATGCTGGTGGGACAGATTCATATCCCAGAGGTTCCCCTCACTCTGGAACATAATCCCAATCCATGTTAGGCAGAGTCCCTCAATGACTCTCTTCAAGAGAAATCTTGACGAGTGGATGGGAGATTGTAGGTTTACCCCTGGGATCTCTTCTGTGTCCCTACTAGACAGAGGCACAGTAAACTAACATCAAAAGGGCTATCTTCTGTGACCTACTATACAGAGGCACAGTCAACTAATCTAAAAGGGTGGCGAAAGCCAAACACACTCTGGCTAGGCTTATAAATGCCCTAGGGCCAATAGCCTAGTATCATTCCTATGAACCTATGAACCTATAGTCCAAATGATGGACTGGTTGGTGCTGACACGTGTTGTCAGGGATGTGTGTCTCTCCCTGTAGCACAGTCTTCAATGACTGCCTCAAGCTTTGTAGGGCTTGGGGACAACCATAGGGATGTGTACAGGTAGCCATAGACATCATATGTGCTGCCTCGTCTGGCCAGGACTAGCCCTGTCTTTGTCTGCAAACCAACAAGTGTGCAGGTTCATCATAGAAGATCAGGCTAGCAACACCTTAGTCTTTGCAGAGATGATCCATGTATTGCAGGGTATGAATAATGACCTACGGGAGTGCACATCCTGTATGTATGACATTCTTGACATGTTCCATCCTCTACTGGTACTATGTAAGCCCACCTTTGCTCACAGAATTCATGCATGATGTAGCTGATCCACCTCTGGCTCTAGTGCAGGTGGCTGTGAGAAGTCTAAGTCACAGTCATACAGTACCACTACTTCCACGGGAGCATCTACTTTGGAAGTATATAACTGCATACAAACAGGCGAGGGCATCCCTGATGGTGTGATGCTCTCATAGCAAATGTACTTTTAAGCCATGATCTTGTTACTACCTATGGGACTCCTGGGATAAGCAGTTCTAATAGACAGGGATGTGTATGGGATGCACATATATCTTCCATTGGTGCCTAGACAAGTTTGCAAGACAAAGCCCCAGTGCCACACCACCTGGTGAGGCTGTGTCCCAGTATTCCCCACACAAAAAAGCACTTCAGTCCCTAGTTTGCATACACACACACACACACACACACACACACACACACACACACACACACACACACACACATAGTGGCCTTTGCCAGAAGATTTTGTAGGAGTTCCTTCCAATCTGACATCACACCCACACTGCACAATGTTGTTTTCAGTTTCAAAAACAATGACACGTTTCCCTGTGGAACACACCACAGACTTATGTTTCCTTCCTCACCTATGCAAATTATTATAACTGTGCCATGATCTTTGCATTTTGTTACTTGGATTGTCTATTTCTGATGTGCAGTGTGGCCAGTCTATGCATGTCAAGCACAGTCTAATTATGGGTTTGCATGCATCATGCTTACTGTTGTGTATATAATTACATTTGGCCCAAAGCTATGTGCTACTTGCTGCCTCTTGGCCAGTTCCACAGTCTTCTGCGCTATCTCCATCTAGCATGGTCCACCTCTGCTCCTAGTTCCTCTACTGACTTCTCTTCTGGCTTACCCAGTACTGCTTGATGTGGTGGAAGACATTCCTACTGCATACAGCCTCCCTGCTGAATTGCATCTTTAATATTATGTTGTGTAACATTGCACATACTGACACCATGTTAGCACATGTGCTGGAGTCATACTGCAGGACACCACATGATACATTCAGGCAGTGAAATGTGCCTTTAGCAGCCCTAACACATTCCATGATAATATGGGTTTGTGATAGGGTATAGTTGTATCTACTGTCTGTCACAGTCTGTGAATTCTGATAGGAGTTATCAACCAGAGCTTCAGGGCATATACAACATTGCCAATAAGAAGGAAGAAGGCCAGCACAGTGGTGTAGAGGGATAAAGCCCTGACTACAGCCTGGTTGACCTGGGTTTGATTAGCAACCTGGGCATGTGAAACATTGGTAGGGTGGGATGAATGTGCCCATCCCAGGGAATTGGGCATTTGTCTAGATATTTCCTGTGGGGAGGCATGGTCTAGAGAGGGGAGTAATACTTGAATATAAACAAGGGAATGCAGGGGAGAAGAACCATGGAATAGGTCATAATGGGAAAAAAATCACCTAGTGGAAGCAGTCAATGGCATCACCCCCCCCCTGCAGAATGCCCTGGGTCCCATCTTTAGAATGAAGATTGTCCAGGAGCATAGGAGAGGCTGCTAGACCTAGTGATGGATGGGGGCACAAGGGTAAGTTAGAAAAAATGAAGTAGAAAGGGAGCAAAAAAAAAGGATACATCTGAGAAAAGTAACACTTTACAAACCGTTGGTATATGTCACCTGTGTGCCATATATGGGAAGCATGGTGGCTACCTATGTAGCAGCTGACTACCTGGCAGTTAATAGAGTGATAACCTTTACAGTTCACATGCCTTCTGGCCAGCTCACCTGATGGGGCCTTTGTTTCAATACAGGTATAGTCAATGGCACCTGGTACCTCAGGGAAAAAGGCTATATCATAAAATAATGTATGGTGTTGGCTCTCTTTTCTGTGGTATGATGAAACCACGTATGTTCCCTATATGATGTGATGTGATGTGCTGTCGCACTGAGGAACTGGTGGAGTATTTTTTGAGCCAGATGCCTGGGATACCCCTACTATGTCCTCTGTCGATCTCTGAAAGGTCCCTGTAGCCAATATTTTTAAAGCCTCACACATTTTAATATCCATTGGGATAGCCTGCAGATGAGGGTGAGGCATGTCTACCAGCTAGTGTATGATGTCTCTATCTACACAGTACTGCTTTATGATGTCAGTGTCATGAAATGTTAAGAGTGGCTGGGTGACAGTACCTCAAAAGGCAACAACATACACCACCATGACTACTAGCTGAGTGCAACCTGTAGCATATACACATTTGATAAAGATGCGCCAGCCTCTAATCTAGTTCTGGTTCTCCCCTGCATTATCACTGGGATTTTGCTGCAGTTAAACTCAATGGTGGAGGTGCTTTATGTCACACGCTTTATGTATCTGATGTCATATTGGTTTCTCTTAATAGTGTTTCATGTCACAGACTTTATGTTTCTGATGTCATATTGTTTTCTCTTAATAAAGTTGCTCATTTCCTTGTTATTATACTGCCATTAGCATATACCCTGAGCAATCTATTGATTGGCTTCACCTGCTCATGCTTATTGTGTCTTTGAATCACACATACTCTGAGTAGATCCGCTTGTTACTTGTTTTTGGAATTTGTTTGTTACTCACAATTGCTTGACACGATATGGCAAATATTTTTGAATAACATCATTTTTTATGTTAGCCTAGTAATTGTTTAAGTATAAATTTCTTGAATATCATGGAGACCATAGACAGGATTGTAATTGGCAAAAAGATTTGAAGAGTAAAGTTCTGACCCTCTTTATGGATAGGAATTATATAGTATTGATTTCAAATAGGTGGTATACAATTCTCATTTCTAAATCTGTTTGTTGATATTGTTAATGGATATGCTATGCAGCTTGTCTCTATTTAGAGGTACTCACATAGTATATTATGTGGGGCTGTGACTGTTGCTTTTAGCTTCCTGTTTTTTTAATTTGATGCATAGAGACTAGAGTCACAGTTATAATAACTTGATTGTTATCTGAGTTGCTTTATTAGGTTGAATTTTCTGGTTAGTTACCAGTATTTCTGTATGGAGTGTTGTATATTTCAGGGGCCATGTTTTGGGTCTATAATATAGAGGTAACTGTCTGGGTAAAGTGAAAGTTCATTTGACAAGCTATGCTAAATTTCATCTGTTTCAATAAGAGGCTTGATACTGAGTTTTCTTTGATTTATACATTTGTTAATATAGTTTATGTTTTTTTTCAAGCTGGTAGATTGCAGCTGATGATGGTAGTGTTTTCTTTTCTCTTTGTATTTGTGTTTTTTTTACTTTGTTTCTTTGTGTTCTGAAAGTTTGAAAGGATGATACAGTTTGTTGTTTTTTTTTCAAACCCCCCATGTTTTATCTCTTTAAAAACATCATGTATTCAGTTTCCATACTTATCCAGGGTGGGAGTGTGTTTTTGATTTTCCTTTTACATAGTAGTGAAACAGAACAGCTTTTAGAAGTTTGTTTTATGGGGCACCGATTGCATTTTTTTATGTAGAGAGTTAAAGGTAGTATCATCAAAGTGTGTTTTTGATCTAATCTAGTTTATAGGAGGTCATTTTAGTGATTTGCATTTTGTATATTAAATCTGTGGAGTGATGATCACTTAAAGAATCTGGAAAAGTACCTGCTTTACTTGTGAGTTTATTGTAAGAATGTCAGTAATCAGTCTAGGATCCTGCTACTGTTTTTTTTTTTTTTTTTTGTCATTTCCAGTTGGTTGTTATATTGCTTGTGTAAGACCAAATAGGTTAATGGATGATGCATTTGCCTTTGTTGGGTTATGGGGAGAAGTTACGGTCCAGTCTGTATTGACACCTCCAAGAATATGTCTTGCTTATTGCTGAATGTAATCCAAAATTGATGTCTTTTAAAGTGTCTGTATCACCTCAAATCATACTAGGATAGGATATGTGTGTGTGTGTGTGTGGTGGTTATGTGCAATACTTTGCATTTGTTAAGTTTTAAGGCAGTAGTTCAATCTTTTTTAACACCTTTATTGAATTATCACTTGTGACATAGGCAGACTTAAATTTATATAAAAGTAATCAAACCATATTAACAAGTTCACATTTACAAACTTTGTAATTCACACCTGTTGTTATATATTTTATAATTTAAGCAACAGTACATACATTATTCAATTCCTTCATTCTCTTAAACCACATTTCTCCTCCAAAACATTTTTCTGTATATATTATTCCCACAATTTCCATTTTTTCTGTATAATTTACTCCTACCCTTTTCTAAACATCCTGTTTCCTGTTCTTTTATCTCTGTTATAATATTCACTACTTCAAGTGTAGTTGGTTTAGATTTTGATTTTGATTTTCTAAAAATTGTTTTTTTTTTTTTGGCAGCAACGAGAATTATATTTAACAAGGCCTGACTATTTTACATGCCCTACTAATTATCCATTTTAAATAGAAGTTTCTGTTTTAGATTCAATTAAAAAGTCAACCAGTGCAGGTCTTTCATTTAGGATTCTGCTATTCCTTTCTCTGTCTATACTCTGATATCAATCCCTGATAGGGGAGCCAATCACCAGCCTGCAATACAAATTTCTTCTTGGCCTCTTCCCATCTAATTACCTTGCCCTCTCTAATTATTTGTTCCTAATACATTGATTGCTTTGTTAGCTTCCTTCAGTAAAGTCCAGCATCCTATTGCCTATTCTCTGTATCCCTAATTGCACTCATGCCTATCAACAGAATCTCCTTTCTCCATTATTGTGTTCATTTAGGTTCTTAGTATACTTTCTGCTACTTTATGAATATAATATTCTGTATGACTGTTGTTAGTCTCCTTAAGGATCTGTGTCCAAAATCCCATTCTTTCTTATTTCTTGAATTACCCCACCTTCATAATTATCCCTTTCCACTTTCAATTGTAGCTTTCTGCTTGTGCTATGTATAACAGCCTTAACTCTATAACTTTAAAATATCCATTCAAATCAGGTAATCCTAAACTTTCTTGTTCGATCTGTAGGATGAACCTATCCCAATTGATTCTTGCCCTAATCCCCTCCCAAGTAAAATCCTTCAACTGTTTACTAATTACTATCCACAACTTCTCCTCTAGTGGATAAAAATATACCTGACCTGTGTCAGGTATATCATGTGTTCAGTTTCCATACTTATCCAGGGTGGGAGTGTGTTTTTAATTTTCCTTTTACATAGTAGTGAAACAGAACAGCTTTTAGAAGTTCATAAGTTCATTTTGGGGTGGGGGGCACCGGCTGCATTTTTGATGTAGAGAGTTAAAGGTAGTATTATCAAAGCAGGTTTTTGATCTAATATAGTTTATAGTAAGTCATTTTAGTAATTTGCATTTTATATATTAAATCCAGGGACTGATGATCACTTAAAGAATCTGGAAGAGTTCCTGCTTTACTTGTGAGTTTATTGTAAGAATGTCAGCAGTCAGTCTAGGATGCTGCTATTGTTTTTTTTTTCTTTGTTTTTGTCATTTCTAGTTGGTGGTTATATTGGTTATGCAAGTCCAAATGGTTAATGGATTATGCTTTGACCTTTGTTGGGTTTTGGGGAGAAGTTACAGTCCAGTCTAGATTGACACCTCCAAGAATATGTCTTGCTTAATGCTGAATGTGATATAAACCTGATGTCTTTGAAAGTGTCTGTATCAGCTCACATACTAGGAGAAATATATGTGGTGGTTATGTACAGTACTTTGCATTTGTTAAGTTTTAAGGCAGTAGTTCAGTCTTTTTAACACTTTTATTGAATTATCACTTGTGACATAGGCAAACTTAAATTTATGTAAAAGTAATCAAACCATATTAACAAGTTCATATTTACAAACATTATAATTTACATCTACTGTTATATATCTTATAATTTAAGCACAGTACATGCATTATTCAGTTCCTTCATTATCTTAAACCTCATCCCTCCTCCAAAACATTTTATTGCATGTATTGTTGCCACAATTTCTGTTTTTTTTTTCTATATAATTTACTCCTACCCTTTTCTAAATATCCCATTTCCTGTTCTTTTATCCTTGTTATAATATTCACTACTTCAAGTACAGTCGGTTTAGATTTTTATTTTGATTTTCTAAAAATTGATTTTTTTAGTAGCCACCATAAGTAAACTTAACAAGGCCTTACTATGTTTGGACAATTCAGATCCTGCATCCCAGCTCAAAAAAATAATTTCCTTAGTTATACTCATTTGCTTGTTCAGTATTCCTGACAGAATATTCCATAGAGAATTTTTAAAGTCTGCAAACACATTACACTCACAAAAAGCATGTTCCCAGTTACCTCTTTCTTCACCATGACACTTCCAACATTTGCCATCTACCTGAGGAAAACCTCTTTGAGTCCGCTTATGGTATAAACGTATATATACAAATACTTCCAGGAATAAAATCCCATTCTTCTAGATTGTGTTGCATATTTGAGAGTCATAAATATGTTCTCCTTTTGTTTATTTGTGAATTACATATCAAATCTCTCTTCAAAACTCTTTGACCTCTTTTGATAAATTCTTATAGTTATTACCAATTATCTATTTTAACAGCAGTTTCTGTTCTAGATTCAATTAAAAACTCAACCAGTGCAGGTCCATCATTTAGTATTACCATATTCCTTTCTTTTTGACTATACTCTGATATCAGTCCCTGATAGGGAAGGCAATCACTAGCCTGCAATACAAATTTCTTCTTGGCCTCTTCCCATCTAATTATCTTTCCGTCATAATTATTTGTTCCAAATACATCAGCTCCTTTGTCAGCTTCCTTCAATAAATGCCAGTCCCCTCTGCCTATTCTCTGTACTCCTAATTGCACTCATGCCTAGCAACAGAATCTCCTTTCTCCATTACAGCGTTCACTTAGGTTCTTAGTATACTTTCTGCTACTTTATGAATATAATATTCTGTATGACTGTTGTTAGCCTCCTTAAGTATCTATGTCCAAAATCCCATTTTTTATTTCTTGAATTACCCCCCATCTTCATCATTATCCCTTTCCACTTTCAATTGTAGCTTATGTATAACAGCCTTAACTCTATAGCTTTAAAATATCCATTCAAATCAGGTAATCCTAAACCTCCTTGTTCTATCTGGAGGATCAACTTATCCCAATTGATTCTTGCCCTAATCCCTTCCCAAGTAAAATCCTTCAACTCTTTACCAATTACTAGCCACAACTTCTCCTCTGGTAGATAAAAATATACCTGACCTGTATATAAAACTATGGGCACTAAAAACATTTTACTGCTTATATCTTGCTATCTGTATCCATAGATAAGAGCTTCCTGTTTCTCAGTTGTTGCATTATGTTTAGTTTAGTCTTTTCCCATATATCCTTAGCTGCCATAACAAAATTCTTTTTAACCAGTACTCCTAAATACTTAATTTAATCATGTCCTCACAGATATGGGTATTGCATGAACAAGTCATACGTGGGTACATATTTTATAGCTATAGCCATTGTTTTATTTTCAATAATTTATTATCCCAAAAAATCAGGGAACAATCTCAGACTATTCCACAACACTGAGACGTCCTTTTCTGCTTCCATCAGGTGCAAAGTAATATCATCTGCAAAAACAGCCAAATTTCTTGAACACCATACCAATTATATCCTTACATTTCTGAGTCCTTTGTTTTCTGTGCCAATGATTCTAAATATAACACAAATAACAAAGGGGGAAAAGACACCCCTGCCTCATTCCTGTGTTCAGAAACAACTTATCAGTGAGATATCCTTCCACTATGTTTCTTGCCTCTGATTCATCATATATCCTTCTAATAAACATTATTATTGTATCAGGAACAACATATGCCTCCATTGCCAAACTCATAAAATCCCATCTTACTCTGTCAAATGTTTTCTCTGCATCAAGAACCAACAACAACGATGATATTTTTTTTACATTCTGTTTTTGTCTGGAATATCATCATTGTTCTGCTAATGTTATCAAATGCTTGCCTCCACTGCAAAAAAACAAATTGGTCCATATCTATCAATTTTGGCATCAACGTTGACATTCTTTTAGCCATTGTAGACATAAACACTTTATAATCACAGCTTAGGATTGAAATGGGCCTGTATGAAGCTGGATCTGATGGGTCTTGATCCTCATTAGGTATTACAGCCATCGCCGCTTTCTTCCAGGATGTTGGTGCTTCTCCTCTTTTTAAAATACTGTTAACAAAACTTTCCAGATCTTTATCATTTTTTACCCTTTTAGCTTCCAGACTTGCCCAGGAATATCATCTATTCCTGGGGACTTTC
The DNA here is from genome assembly GCF_019279795.1 of Protopterus annectens. Lineage (NCBI taxonomy): Eukaryota > Metazoa > Chordata > Ceratodontiformes > Protopteridae > Protopterus > Protopterus annectens. The sequence continues at coordinate 1,742,170,273 of NC_056733.1, read as the reverse complement.
CTGTAGATTGACTATACATCACCATTTTTATCTTATCTCCTCCTAACCTGATTGTTAGTAATTGAGCCTCATCTACCTCTAACCTTGACATATTAAATTCTTTCATAAACATTTCCATTTGTACCTTTTTTATTTATATATGTCTCTGCTTTATACAGACTTTCATAACATTTCTGAAATATTTATTGTACCTCTACAGGATCTCGTTATCTTATTTGTTATAGGCTCCCTAAGCTTGTTGACAAGCCTTTGTACTTTCTGTTCCCTGAGAAGTTGTGCTAAAAGTTTTTGTTCTCTGGAATTATTATCAAAAAACATTTGCTAACAGCAATCTTTCTACATTCATGCACATTATTGAGGTAATCCCTTATTTCTGCAGTTGCTCCTCTTCTTGTTCTGTGGGATTCCCCCTATTTTGCAATACTTTAATATTTATCAGACCCTCTAAATAATTCTTGTTACTTCTAAACCATATCTCTCTTTCTTTTATTTCCACCCTATTTTTAAACTCCACTTTAATTTTATCCCACCCCATAGCTATATTTTCAGAAGATATATCTTTTTTAATAACTACCAAAAAAATTCCACTACCCATTACTTAAATTCCTCACTTTCCAACAGATAGATGGGAAAGCTAATGTTATCAAATGTTTGCCTCCCCTACACAAAACTACACTGGTCCACATTGGTCCATATCTATCAATTTTGGCATCACCGTTGGCATTCTTTTAGCCATTATAAACATAGACACTTATAATCATGTTTTAAAATGGAAATGGGCCTATATGAAGCTGGATCAGATAGGTCTTTACTCTAGTTAGGTATTACAACCACTCCAGCATTTTTCCAGGATGTTGCTGCATCTCCTCCTTTTAAAATACTGCTAAAGAAAACCTTGCAGATCTTTATAATTTATTCCCTCCTAGCTTCCATACTTCCACCAGAATATCATCTGTTCCTGGAGACTTTCCTGCACATTGCTTATACATCACCATTTTTATCTCATCTCCTCCTATCTTAACTGTTTGTTGTTGAGCCTCATTTACCTCTAACTTTGCCATACTTAACTCTTCCATAAATATTTCCATTTGTGCTTTTTCTTGATTTCCACGTGATTCTGTTTTATACAAACTTTCATAACATTTCTGAACTATCTCTAATACCTCTACATGGTCTCTGGTTATTTTTCTTGTTGTAGGTACCCTGTGTTAAGCAACAACCCTTTCTGCTTTCTGATGCGTAAGTTGTTGTGCTAAAAGTTTTTGTGCTGTGGAATTATTATCAAAAACAATTGCTTAACAGCAATCTTTTCTAAATTAATGCATATTACTGAGCCACTACCTTATTTTCTCTTTAGCAATAAGCATTTATGCCTCTTCTTGTTCTTTGAGATCCCACTTATTCTACAATACTTTAACCTTTGTGAGCCCCTCTAAATAATTCTTATTTCTTAATTATATCTCTTTTTCCTTTATTTCTACTCTGATTCTTAACTCTGCTTTCATTTTATTCCACTCACTAGCTATAACTTCATGAAGAAATTTCTATCTTCCCTAACAATTCTCAAATAATTTCCACTACCCATTCCTTAAATTCATATTTTTTAACAGGTAGGTGGGGAAGCAGCAGTATATCATTTGTACTTCATTACCCTGTATGTTTATCTTAGTTGTTACTGGCCTATGATCTGAAATAGTTTTTGGGTATGTGTCAAAACTTTTATTTAAATACACATGTTCCTGTGAAATATAATTTCTGTCTAGTCTAGCTCAGTTATTGCACCTTGGGGAATAATATGTAAATTCACTCAGAGTTACTACTGAATTTGTATCTTCCATATGAACTATTTAACACATTTCTTCAGAAGTCTACCCTCTTTTCTTATATTTTTCCTTCTAGGTCCCCCAGATGCATCCTCATTTTTGTAAATCAAGTTCCAGTCCCCACCCATAAGTAATATTCTCTGTTGAAAGCTGCTTATTTCTCCCAAGATTCTCTTAAGCTCCAATATAATGCTTTTTATGTGGAATAGAAATATATGCTACTGTAATCCTCCTCCCTTGTCAGTAGCCCCTTACTACCACAAATCTGCCATTACTATATTGTCCCCTCTTCTATCACTATTGAACTCCTCTAACAATTAGTAAAAGTAATCCCCTTTTCTTTTATCTCTGATATTCTGCTGAATATTCATTCTGAAATCCTTTATTTATCAAATCCACATGCTCATTTCTTTCCAAATGTGTCTCCTATAGCATTACTATATTCACTCTGCATTTTTTAATATAATTCAGTACTCTTACTTTTTTGTCTATACCTGTGAGACCATCCACATTCCAAAATAATATGTTTGGTGTAGTCATTATAATAAGAAGTTATTACTCTCACCTATTATATATGACAGCTTTTTCAAATGTTTATTTACAGGTTTTGTGTTGCATGCACCCACTAATGTTTGGCAGGTTGATCCTGTATGCAGTTATTTCTTGTCACTCCATTTGTACCTGTGTCACATTTTACAAGGTTTGTTTTAATGAAAACTCTCAAACAAAAAACGAACATCTCCTAGAACACATATAACCTACTAACTTAAAACAAATGGGTCTATGACATATTGTCGAATGGCTATTTAGTGAATACCCATTAGTCAAATACCTATTTATTAAAGCTGCTCTTAAGTGAACAGCAGATTTTAAGTAGAGCAAATCAGCAGTTGGCCACTGTATAGAATTTGCCCTTTTCCCCACTGTAGTACAATCTCAGAGTTGGTATATTTAGTTAGTGGGGGTGTGGGGGTATAGCCCCCCACATTGGCAGGTTTTAAATTTTTTGGGGGGTCACTCAGTTGGCCAACTATTTGTGTGCCTAGTTAAAATCCACCATTTACTGATGTGTGGCTTTGATAAATAGGTATTTGACAAACAGGTATTCTCTGAATAGCCATTTGGCAAAATGTCATAGACCCAAAACAAACATACAAAACTATGCACATCTTCAAGTAATGAAGTTTAAACCTCCTGATAGGAAAAATTGTCCTAAATTGACAGTTACACCCAAAGGTATTAATTAAGTGATAATTAAGGTTATTTAGTTAAGATGCATATTATAGTCTGTGTTCCTATTTACACTAATTGCTGTCTGTTCTTATCCTATCTTTATTCACTTTCCAGATGTGAAAAACAACCTATATGTTTTTACAGAACACATTAACTTTTAGCCTTAAGAAAAAATGCACTGGCCATCTTAAAAGCAAAACTAAAATATATACTGTTGTAGTAAACTAATTCAAGTATTTAGTTGCCAGAAAAGCAATCATCTCTTATTCACTTACAATAATTTGAAACTTTATTTCTTACTGAACTGCTTGCCCTTGTACTTCTTAATTATATATTTCACTCAGTAAGCAATGTCCAATCATCTCAGTTTATTGCCTTCAACTTTAGTCAGCTTGTTTCCATGGAAACTTAAGAACAAAATGTAGAGCTGCTGTAAGCTCCAGATTTCTCAACTGGCATGGAACATTTATTTGTTTAAAGAAAACTATTTATTATATTGTGGTCTCTCATTTTTTAAAACCCACATACATTCATAAAAAAACTGTCATTAAATTAAGCCATGGGCATTAATTGTAACATTCATCAATGCAAAAGTAAAAGAAAACATTTCAGTTCTATATGTATTATTAACCAGTGCACTTTTACACCCATTCCTCACCCCAACAGCCTAAGAATACAACCTTTTATTTATTTATTTATTTATTTTACATTTGTTAACCGGGCTAGTCTAGCTGGATACATATCCGTTTTCAGTAGAGGCCCGAGGAGAAAAGCTCCAAACAAACAAATTGATCAGTACATGTTCAAATTAGATACAAAATAATGTTACAAAAAAGGGAATACAAATAACATTTACAAAATGAAAAAGATTACATAGATGTTATATAGGACAAAGATCATGCTGGAGTTTGTACATAGGATTAATTTCACATAGCAATGGAAAGTAGACTGGATCAGGTATAATCCTCATTGTTATTAGGAATGAGAGACTTTAGAGATCTGGATAAGAGAAATGGGCTAGGAAGATGTGGGACTCGTGGGGTAGGAGATATGTAGTTAGTCAGGTGGACGACATGGGCATAACCATTGTGTTGTGAGATATTCTTTAAGGTTGTTTTTGAATTGAGTGCATGAGGTTGCAAGTCTTAAGTAGTTTGGCAGGGAGTTCCACGGCTTGCCGATGGAGTTAGCGTAGAGGGCATCCCCACCTGAGTTCTTAGCTTTAATGGTTAGGATCTGGGTACTGTTAGATGATCGAAGACTATTGAGGTTAGAGTACTGAGTCAGAATGCTGCACAGTGAGGGAGTTTTATCAGGATGGTTGATTATTTTGTAAGCTTCGGTGAGTTGGTTAAGTTTGAGGAGATTAGGCAGTTCCAGCCAGCCAAGGTTCCTCAAGTTAAGACAATGGTGGGTTCGATAAGGGGAACCTGTTATAAATCTAGCAATGTGGTTGTAGGCAAGAGAGAGCATGTTTAGTTCACGTTTATTGAGGAAAGAGGACCGGGGAAGCGTAGAGGAGGGAAGAGAGGAGATGGGTACGGGCAATAGTTAATTTGGTAGAAGGAGTTAAGAAATTTTTAATTCTATACATGGATCCTAGTTTTTTGTTAACAGACTTTATGGTTTGAGTAATGTGTATGCCGAATTTGAGCTTATGATCAATGGTAACTCCAAGTAATTTGGTACTGGTGACAGGGGTTATGAGGGTCCCATTATTGGATTTAACATGGAAGGTTATATTGTTAGTGTTTGGGAGTTCCTTACCAAGGGATGAGAAAGCGTTGGGGAAGAATAGTAATAATTTCATTTTAGTTGGGTTAAGTAGGAGTTTCAAGTCGGTGAACCATTTTTCAACTAGAGAAAAACATTGTTGAGTGATGGTTTGGAGATTCAAGATGGAGACGTCTGAGCAGATTAGGGTGGAGTCGTCGGCATATTGGATGCAGGTGGATTTAGGGATGACTGACTGAAGGTCATTTATGAAGATGGAAAACAGAAGTGGGCCCAGTATAGAGCCCTGAGGAACACCTATGGTATTTGGGAGTAGTCCTGATATACAGTTTTGCCACAGGACAGCTTGTTGCCTATTATCCTATTAACCTATTATCTATATGTGATTTTCTTGTTTTAGCATATGTAATCTTAATTTTAGGTTAACAATGCCTGTAGGTGCAGCCTCATTCCTGTCTGGAGAGTTAAACTTCAAGTTTTGTAGATGTACATAGTTTTGTGAGTTTGTTCCAAGTTAATAGGGGATGGGGTGTTTTGTTTGAGGGTTTTCTATAAACAAAAAGTCTTGAAAAATGTAACATAGGTTCAAATGGAGATGAGAAGAAGAAACTGTATAAAAGATCAGCCTGTCAAACATTAGTATATGCATGTAACACAAAAGCTGGAAATGCACATTCGAAAAAACTGTTATGTATAATAGATTGGAACAATAGCTTTTTATCATGATGGCTATGCTGCCATATTATCCTGGAACATGAACAGCCTTACAGGTACAGATAAAAAGAGATGAGAATTGAATTATATTAAGAAATGAAGAGTCCAAATACCAAGGCTGCAGAAGACACATTTAGAAATAAATAAGCATGTGGATTTGACAAAGAGAGGATTTCATAGTGGATATTCAGCAGAATATCAAGGACAGAGGAAAACAGGAGTAATTATACTAATTGCTAGAGGGGCTCCAATGGTGATAGATGAAGGAAAAAAAAAGATAGATTTGTGGTAGTAAGGGCCTGATGGCAAGGAAGGAGAATTACAATGGCTTGTATTTATATTGCACTGTAAACTGCTATTATGGAGCTTAAGAAAAATTTGAGAGAAATAATCAGGTTTCAGCAGGGAATATTATTCATAAGATTTTGATTTGCAATAGTGAGGATATATCAGGGGGCCTAGAAGGGATAATATAACAAAACAGGGTAGATTTCTAAAGAAATTTCTGAAAATACATGCTTAGTAAGATGTGAATTCAGTGGTGAGAACTTGGACATAATTTAGATATTATTCCCCCAAGATACAATAGCTGGGCTAGACTAGATAGAAAATATATTTCACATAAACATGTGCATTTAATTGAAAGCTTTGACACACATCCAATAACTATTTCTGATCATGCATAAATAAAAACTGAAATAAAATTGCAGAGTAATGAAGTAAAAATAAGGCACTCTTGTTTCCCACCTATCTATTAAAAAGAGTGGAATTTTAAGGAATGGGTAGTGGAAAGTACTTGAGAGTTATCAGCAAATATAGAAATATCTTCAGAAGTTATAGCTAGTGACTGGGATAAAATGAAAATTTAATTTAAAAATAAGGTTGAAATAAAAGAGATAGACATATGATTAAGAAGTAATTGAAATTACGTAGCGGGAGTGACAAAGGTTAAAGTATTGCAGAATAAAGAGAATCTCACAGAACAAGAGGAGGAACAAATGCAGAGTGCTAAAGACAAAATAAAGGAGTATCTAGATGATATGCATGATTTTAGACATATTGCAGTTAAGCAACTATTTTTTGATAACTCCAGAGCACAAAAACTTTTAACAGAATGAATTAGGCAAGAGAACATTGAAAGAGTTGTTGCCAGACGTAGGGAACCTATAACAAGAAAAATAACCAAAGATCATGTAGAGGTTTTAGAGAGCTGGAAATTTTATGAACATTTGTAGAAAGCAGAGAAATGTGGAAATCAAGAAATAGTACAAATGGAAATATTTATGGAAGACTAAATTATACCAAGGTTAGAGGTAGACAAGGTTCAACAACTAACAGTTAAGTTAGAAAGTGATCAGATAAAAACAATGACATATAATCAGTCTTCAGGAAATCTCCAGGAACAGATGGTATTCCTGGGGAAGTTTGGAAATTAAGATGTAAGAAAGTGATAAAGATCTGGAAGATTTTGTTTAACTGTCCATGTTGGTGTGAATAACGTACCTCCCTGGACTACATGAAAAGAGACATGGAGGACCTCTCTGGTCTTGTAGCCCAGGCAGGTATGACCGTAGCCCTGAGTAGCATCCTGCCATCACCCAGAATGATACCACAGTACAAGGACAAAATGATTGACTTCAACAATTGGCTAAGCTTCTGGTGTCATTCTAAGGGGATCCAGTATCTGTCTGCCTGGGATGACATGATCGACAGACCATGATGCTTTGCCAGAGATGGCCTGCACCTGTCACCCTTGGGATTCTGGATATTGGCTAAGGCTCTTACAACCCCTATAGTGCCTTTTTTAGGCAAGGTTCAAATGACAAATTCACTACCATAACAGGTACAAGTAAGCAAATTCTGAGGGTAATGCTGCTCAGTGCTAGACATCTAAACATCAAAATGCATTCACTCGAGGCACTCCTTAAAATGGAGAACACTGACAACTGTGCAGTGACAGAGACCTGGTTCAAGGCTCCAGAGAGCACCCCTGCATTACCAGGCTATAATTTATACCATACCTTTCGGCCACCTAACCTGGACTGAAACAGTGGAGGCGTGTCCATATTCATTAAGAATATCCACACCTTCAGGCTAGTTGCTCAGCATAATGCATCCGAGATTATCCAAGTGCAACTAACTCTGGGCAAGACTGCAATCCAAATTGTAACTTGCTACAGATCCCCCACCATGCCCCAGGATTCCCACCCCTGATTTCTTGATATACTGGAAAATATTAGGGTACAACCCAACACCCTAAAATGGGTGATTTCAACTACCCCACCATTAACTAGGAAAAGTACCAACTCTTGTGCTCAATGTTTTCTGGAATTCATAAATTCCAATGCCTTGGATCAACTTATCCACACCCCCACCAGGGGCAGCAATATCCTAGACCTGATCATTACCAACATGGGCGACCGTTGTTCCACACCAGAAGTCAATTCCTCGTTGGTCAGATCCGACCACAAGCTAATCAGCCCAGACATCCACATCCCGCCCCCACCCCCCATTAGGGAAACCACCGCAAAAAAATTTCTCCAAAGCCAACTTCACGCTTCTTAAGACAGAAGTGGAAAACTTCACGACACCCATGCAGATGGACAATACAGGTATGACTGCTGAATCCTACACAAATGCACTTTATAAGCACTTACACAAGTGCATGGATCGTGCTAGCCCTAATAGAATCAGGATGCTATCCTCCAAAAAAAGGAAGCCAATCGGTTGTTCCCCTGCCATAAACAAACTCTACAACAGAAGAAAGAAAGTGTTGCAAAAAAGAGTAAAATCCCATGACTGGAAAAACTCTCTGGTTAGCCTCAGTAAAAAGCTGAGATCCCTCCTAAAATCCTCGAAAGCTAGTTATGAAAACAAAATCTCCACTGATTCTAAAGGCAGCCACAAAGTATTCTATAGCCATGTCAAGAATCTCAATGACAACACTCAGATCTGCTCTGAGTTACAGCACAATGGCACTAAATATACAGAACCAACTGACATTGCCAACATCCTGGCGGATAGGTTCAGTGCTAACTTTACCCCCTCTCACCACCTAAAGGGCCCATCTCTATACCAGAAGAATGCAAAGTTCCTGTAATCACGGCTGCACAGGTAAAAAACACACTCTCCAAAGCCAAGAACACAGCATCCATGGGACCTGACAACATCCCAGGCTGCGTTCTACATGAACTACAGAAAGAACTGGCATCCCACCTAAGCACAATGTTCAATCATAGCCTCACCTCAGGCTTTGTGAACACTAAATGGCACACAGTGATGGTTATCCCACTCCACAAAGGGGGAGCCACCATGGACCCCAGGAACTACTGCCCCATTAGCCTAACGAGCCTGGTCTGCAAGGCCATGGAATGTATCATCATGGAACTTATAAACAAAGACATTGGTAATCTCCAAACTCTGGACCCCACCCAGTTCGGGTTTGTAAAAGGCAGATCATGTCTTCTAAACTTGATAGACTTCTTTGAAGAAGTCACCAAAGCCATAGACGAGGGTAAGGTGGTTCATACAACCTATCTAGATCTCGCCAAGGCTTTTGACACCATCCCTCACTCTGGAATTATAGATAAACTCACTAAACTATGTATAAATCCCTATGTCACAAGATGTGTTGCCAGCTGGCTCACTGACAGAACCCACAATGTGAAAGTAGCAGACTCCAAATATGACTTCAGACCAGTGACAAGTGGAGTACCACAGTATTCAGTCCTGGGTCCTCTCCTGTTTGGTATCTACTTTTCTGAAGTACAGGCTAACACAGAAGGTCTTTGGCTAATGAAGTTTGCAGATGACTGCAAACTAGGAGCCATAATTGAAACTCCTAACGATGTGGACATTCTACAAAAGGGCCTCACTGAGACAGATGCCTGGTGTCAAAGCCATGGCCTCAAGCTCAATGCCAAAAAGTGTATTGTCATCCCCTTTGGTAAAAACTCTGTACCCATGAGCTACCATATTTCTACGTGGCACACCTCATCACAAAAGGTTTTTCATCCAGGAAAAGAGAGGTCATTATTCCCCTCTACTCATCACTCATTAGACCCATTATAGAGTACAACACCCCTTTTGGTATGTACCTCACAAGACATCTACAACAACTGGAAAGGCCGCAGAAATACCTCACAAAGAGGATTACTGGCCTCAAACAGATGCCCTATGCAGACCATCTAAAAAAACACCAGCTTTACTCCATCACATATCGCCTACTCAGAGGCGATCTCTGCCTAACATACAAAGCTATGTCAAACCCAGAGCTGTTGGACATGCTCCACTTAAAAAAATCCCAATCCCTCCGAGATACATGCTCTAGGGACTTAAACCTTGTCACCACAATAAACAGAACATGCTGAAGGGATAGATTCCTATCCCAGAGACTTTCCATACTCTGGAACGAAGTACCTATCTATATCAAGCAAAGCTCCTTATTAGCACTCTTCAAGAAAAATCTTGATGATTGGATGGGAAATAGGAAATTCACCCTGGGGATCACCTATGTGGCTCTGCTTGACAGGGGAACAGGAATATAATTTTCTTGGGTGGCGAAAGCCAGGGTACCTTTTTGGCTAGGCTTGTATAGACCCTAGGCCGATATCCTAGTATCTACCTATGAACCTATGAACAGTATTTAAAAGCAGGAGAAGCACCAAAATCTTGGAAGAAAGCTGTGGTGGTTGTGTTACCCAAAGATGACCTTTCAGACACAGCTTCATATAGACCCATTTCAATTTTAAACCATGATTATAAAATGTTTAAAATGTGTATGTCTATACTAAGAAAAGAATGGCAATGATGTTGCCAAAATTGATAGATATGAGTCAGTGTAGTTTGTGGAAGGAAGGCAAACATTTGACAACATTAATAGAACAATGATGTTCCAGAGGGAAGCAAAATATAAGAAAATACCTCTCTTTTTCCTGAGTCTTGATGCAGAAAAAACATTTGACAGAGTAAGCTTGGATTTTATAACTAGGGCATTGGAAGCATTTGCATTCCCTGATACAATAATAAGGTTAATTAGAAAGATATATGAAGGGTCAGAGGTAGGATTTAAAGTGGAGAGCTCCTCTCAGATAAGATGTGTTTAAACAGAGGAACCAGGCAGAGTTATCCTCTTTCCCCTTTGTTATTTGCTTCATATTTACAGCTACTGGCAAAGAAAATAAAAGACTCGTAAATACAAGGATATAATTGGTATTAGTGAAGAAAAGTTGGCTTTATTTGGAGATGATATTATTTTGCACCTGATAAATCCAGAAAAGGACATCTCAGTGTTATGGAACATTTTGAGCCAGTTTCAAGTCTTTTTTGAGATATAAAATTTATGAAGGTAAAACAAAGACTATAGCCGTAAATTATGTACCCACATACAAACTGGTTCAGCAATACCTATATTCATGGGGACATGATAAGTTGAAGAATTTAGGTGTATGGATTAAAATTACTGCTGTTATGGCAGTTAATGATATGTGGGAATAGACTAAACAAAAGATAATACAAAAACTGAGAACCTGGAAACTCTTATTTATGTATATGGATAGTAAGATACAAGCAGAGAAAACATTTTTAGTGCCTTAAGTCTTGTATACAGATCAGGCATGCTTTATCAACCTGAAGAGAAGTTGTGGACAATAATTAATAAAGAATTGAAAACATTTATCTGGAAGGGAAAAGGGGCAAGAGTTAAGTGGGATAGGTTGATCCTTCTAACAGAACAAGGTGGTTTAGGTTTGCCTGATTTGAATGGATATTTTAGTTCTTAACAGTTAAGGCTACTATACATAACACAAGCAGAAGGTTATAATTTAAAGTTCAAAGGGATGATTATGAAGCAAGGAGGAAGTTCAAGAAATAGAGAGAGAGTGGGATTTTGAATGCATCCTTAAGAAAAATAACAACCATGTAGAATATTATATTCATAAAGTAGCAGAAAGTATTCTAAGAACTAAGCCAATGCGAGAATGGAGAAAGGAGATTTTGCCAGTAGGGATGACTGCAAATAGGGGTACAGAAAATTGGCAAGGGGGGGTTTACTGGAGAAACCTCGCAAAGGACCCCAGATATTGGGAGCAAATAACTCAATCAGGAAATGTAATAGAGTGGGATGAGGCCAAGAAGACATTTGGATTGCAGTCTAGAGACTGCCTTCTCTACCAGGGCTTAATCTCAGTGTATAGACAAAGAGAAAGGGATAGGAGAATGTTAAGTAAAAGACCTACTCTGGTAGAGTGTTTGGTTGAATCTAGAACAGACGCAGCTGTTAAAAAGGGATAATTAGTGTGAATATAAAGTTTTCCATGATAAATAAAAGAACTGAACAATCACAAGAAGTTAGAAAAGATTAGGAAGACAGACTGGAAAAGCAATTTATAACAAAACAATGGGAAGACATATGTGTAGCTCCCAAGTATGCAACCAAGTCCAGAAGGCTTAGTACCTTTGCTTAGAAGTGTTTGCATAGGTACTTTATACCCCAAGCAGACTTCAAAGAATTTTTCCTCAGATAGATAGCAAATGTTCGAGGTGTAATGGAGAAGAAAGAGGTACCTGGAAACATATATTTTGTGAGTATAATGAGGTGGCAGATTTTAAAAATTTCCTACACAGTGCTCTATCAGAAATATTGGGTAAGCAAATGGTTGTAAGTAAGGAAATGATTCTTCTGAGCTGGGATACAGGATCTGAATTTTCTAGACATAGTAAGGCCTTATTACAATCATAGGATCATAACAGTTTACTAGGCTATGACCAGGACATCATTTAAATCCTAGCCATTTCATTCCAATGTAATACCATACATATGCCAGTCAATACCCAAAATTGCATTTAGTAATAACTGCCCATGTTCAGGAAGGTGTGGGTGCTATCCCCATTAAGACGTTATGGTGCCCCATCCAGTCATCTAGGTGTTGAACAGTGTCATACAGGTGCTCTGTTTCACATGAATTGGTAGCTTATTGCAAAGATGGAGCAGTCACTGGGAGACAAATCTGTCCCTCCAGCATGTCCTATTTAAGTTGCAGGCCATATTTGGATCCCTGGAGCAGATAGCTCTATTCCTGTTTAATTTATGGATGTGCAGCAAGTTCATTAGGTTTGGGTCTGAGATTGCTCTGTAAGCCAGGCATAAGTCAACCTTAAGAAGTCTATATGATACAGAGTATAGTGACCAGGACTTTAGTCAGTCTGTATAAGGCACATGCTGGAGTCCCTTGATCTCCTTTGTTAGAAACCTGTGAGGGATTTCCAATTGTTGTAGGTGCTTTGTACAGTACATGCCAAATGGGGTGTTATATTCAATTATGGCCCTGATTAGTGCCAAGTATAGAGGGGTTATAACCTCCCTTCCTCTCAAGGAGATGCCTTTACTAATTAAGTGTGCTACATAGAAAGTCTTCCTCACTGCAGTAAACACATGGTGGTCAAAGTTAATGTCACAGTCAGCTTGTGATCCCAGATCCCTTACCACATCTTGGGTACTTAGGGTATTGTTGTTGATTTGATAGTGTGAAGGGACATTGTTTTTGCCAAAGGGAGTGATGATGCATTTCTTTGCATTCAGTTTGAGACTGTGACTAAGACACCAATTGTTGGTCTGCGTAAGACCCTCCTGGAGTATACTGACATCATTTGTGGATTAAATAATTGCACCTAGGTGGCAGTCATCTGCAAATTTGGTCAGCCACAACCCCTTAGTTTTGGCCAAAACTTCTAAGACATACATGCCACACAGTAGGGGGCCCAGCACTGAGCCTTGTGGCTCCTTCTGGTGACAGGCATGCTGGTTAATATGGAGTCACCCACTTCGATAGTGCGTGTCCAGTTTGTGAGCCAGTTGGCAACCCATCTTACAACAAAGGGGTTTACATTCAGTTTGCTAAGTTTATCGGTAATGCCCAAGTGCGGGATTGTGTCAAAAGCCTTTGCCAAGTTAAGGTATGTTGCGTGCACAGATTTGTCCTCACCAAAGGCCCTGGTCACATTTTTGAAGAAATCCATCAGATTTAACAGGCAGGATTTGCCCTTCATGAAGCTGAATTGGGTTGGTTCCAAGGTTTGCAGGTCACCTATGTGTTTATTTATGAGGTCCATAATGATTCATTCCATGGCCTTACAGATGAGGCTGGTCAGACTTATGGGTCTATTTTTACCTGGGTCTGTTGCTAGGCCACCTTTGTGGAGGGGAATAACTGTTGCTGTTTTCCATTCCATAAGAACAAAGCCTGTGGCTAGGCTGTGATTGAAAAGAGTACTTAATGGTGATGCTGGTTCATGTTTTAGCCTGTTTAGAAGACAGCCTGGGATGTCATCTGGTCTCACAGAGGCTGTGATTTTTGCCTTGGACTAGGCTTTAATGACCTGCTCTTCAGATATGTAGGGTGGGGGGAGGTTGGGGCAAGGTTTGTGATAAGTTTGGAGGGGATGAGGGAGTAAACTGTTTGCTAAACCTATCCACTAGTAGGTTTGCTATCTCAGTGGGGTTAGTGTGTGTGATACCATTAGTCACTAGTTCAGCAAATTCTTGGGTCCTGCCATTTAGGCTAAGTACATATCTGTAAAAGACCTTATGGTTATCTTTGGCTGTGCTTGCTAAGTTTTTCTCAAAGATGCCCTTAAAGGATTTGACATGTTGTCTTATTTGCTTGTTGAGGCTGAGGAGGGTGCTTTTCCATAGTTGAGGCCTTGATTTTGTTTCCTTGGACAGCAACATTTTGTGTTTGTTGTAAAGTTTGTTGATATTGTTGGCTGCTAAAAAGCAATTACTAGAAAATGGAAATCAAAGTCCATACCAACTGTATTTGAGGTATTGCGTGTTATAAAAGAAATAAAAGAACTGGAAGAGGGATCTTTAGAAAAGGGAAAGAGCAAATTACATAGAAGTAAATGGAAATTGTGGGAACAATGCATACATAATAATGTTCAGGAAGATGAGGAGCATGGTTTAAGGGAAGGCAGGAATTCAGCAATTTTTTGTAATGTTGGACTGATTATAGTAGCAAAAGAAATATATGATTTTTTTGTATTTAAATAGAAAAAAATGTTAAAATGGTTTATTTTCATTTCTGTTGATGTATGTTTGCCTATGTCTTAAGTGATAATTTTACAAAGGTGTTAAAAATAATTGTATTTTTCTCCAGTATTTCTTCTCTTTTTACATTGTAATGTCTGCATTTCTTAAAACTAAGAGAGAGAGAGAGAGATTGAGAAAAGCACCTGTTTGCTATAGTATCTTTATCACACACAACAATCACAAATAAATACTTTAGTATATAACATGCAATTTATATTATAAAATGTTTTATATAAATACTGTTAAGAACAAATATTGTTTTACTTGCAGCTATTTTTCTGCTTTTCTCCCTCTTTCTTTCCTTTTAGCCTCCCAAATATTAATGACATATGCCTGCATATGCTTTCACTCCCCCAAGTTTAATAATAATCCAATCTTTCTCAGCCACTTTTTCTTGTAAATCCATATTTCTCAAATGTGATTGATGCTTTATAGTCTCACATTTATTAACTTATTTTAGTGTTGCTGGTCTTCCTGTTCTACATCTCCCAACCCCAGACTCCTGTTGCAGTCCGAGGTACTCCTGATTCTTCTAGACAACTCCTGTGCTTTTTTCTGCCTCTCAAGCATTTTTCTGTGGAAGATTGGAAAAAGATTTCAGAAGCAAAGTCTCTATATGACCTTATCATCGTAAGAATGAGAAGCAGAGTCCCCTTCAGTTTGATGGCTCAACCTTTGGTGGACAAACTTTTGTATTTCCCCATTCCCCTATGTCAAAAAAATTATTTTGATCCTCCAGGAAAAATATTTTGAAGACAGTTGGATACAGTAGCTTGAATCTCACTCCTGCCTTTCAATATTCCTTGATTGCTGGGATAAAGTTGCTTTTCTTCTGTCTAGTGTACAGTGAATAATCATTTTCTGTAAACATTCTACCATCACCAGTTTTAATATTTTGCCCTTCTGCCACAGTTTTTTCAGATCATATTTCTTTTGGTATCATTGCATCTTTACCAATAGAGGTCTTGGCTGATTTCTTATGGCCAGGTTTGGAGCTAACACATGATATGCCCTATCAAGTAACAAATCCTGCTATCGAATACCAGTCCAGTTACTTATTTAGGTTTTCATAAAATTGATACCGTTTGTTCCTTCCAGTATCTCTAGTACAACAGAAAATCTCAGGTTTTCTCTGTATGCTGTGTCCTCTAACTCTACCATTTTTTGAAAGAGCTCTTCTTGAGCAGTCTCATAGTTAACCAGTTTTTTCTTCATTTCGATCTGTGATTTTTCCAGTTTTATCAGTTGATATGAATAGCTTCTTCCATTTTCTAGGCTTTTGTTATTTGAGTTGATATACTCCTTCAATGTTTCATTTATTTTAATCAACTCTGAGCACATTTGAATTTTTTCTCTAACTTACTGGAATCCATCTCTTGTACCAACACTGGAGCTTGAACTGCTTTTTGCTGAACAGCTGGAGAATTCTTCCCAGTCTGTTTTCTCTTCACATTTTCTACTTGATGTTCTTTCAGGCTCTCCAAGTTTCTTCTTTGCTGGCATCCAGGCAGTGTATATACTAGTCAGTAACTGAATTTTACTAAAATAGGCAGAATTACTGGTCCTTATCTAGTATTTTCTTTTTTCACACTGAGAGAGCTGAAATTAAGCAGTTGAGCAATATGCAGCCATCTTGGAAAGCTGTAGTGCATATTTTCTTAAAGCTAAAATGTAATTTTTACTAAAAGTGTGCAAGTTGTTTTTATGTCTGAGAAGGGAATATAGATAAGAATAGATAACATTCTGTATAAGTGGGAACACAATTTGTAACATGTGCAATAGCATAGTTAGCATTAACTTTAGAGCAGATAATGCCTATGGGTACATCCATCAATTTGGGACAACTGTTCCTGTTTAGACAGACTTCTTTTTCAGATAGTGTATATAGTTTTGATGTGAGCTAAAGTGGTATTATTATTATTATTATCATTATTATTATTTTGAAAATTTATTTATATTTTTGTTCCTTGAGTGCTTTTATTGACGCAAAATGTATGAGAAAGGGTGACATGAGTTCAAATAGACATGAGAAAAAACAGCTACATACAAGAGTAGCATGACAAACATTAATGTGCATGTAAGCTGCAAGACGGATATGTATTTAAAAGAACTGTTATGTATAATATGAGGGAATAATGGCACTTTTTAGGATGACTGTTTTGTTAATAATAATAACATGGAATGTGAATGGCCTTATGGGTATATACAAAACGCAAACAGTATTAAATTATATTAAGACGTTTAGTGTGTGAACCAAGTAAGGATGTCCTCCTTCCACTTTGTTATTAGTATTATATTTAGAGCCACTGGCAAAGAAAATAAGAGACTCAGAAATTCAAGGATATATTTGGCATGGTAGTCAGAATAGTTGGCTTTATTTCCAGATAATACTATTTTTGTACCTGATAAAACCAGAAAAGGACATCTCAGTGTTGAAGAACATTATAAGGCACTTTCAAGTCTTTTCAGGATATAAAACTAATGAAGATAAAACAAAGGCTATATCTATAACTATGTACCCACATACACATTGGATCAGCCATACCCATATTTATGAGGATAACATAAAATTAAGCTCTCAGAAGTATGGATTAGAAAGGATTCTACTAGGCTAGCTAAGGATATGTAGGAAGTGTCTAAACAAAAGATAAAAAAAACTGAGAAACTGGAAGTTCTTGTTTATGGATATGGCTAGTAAACTATAAGCAGGGAAAATACTTTTTTAGCCCATTTAGTTTTATATACAAGCCAGGCAAATGTTTATCAACCAGAAGAGAAATTGTGGGCAGTAATTAATAAAGAGTTGGAGAATTTTATCTGAGAAGGGAAGAGAGCAATGCTGAATTGAGGTAGGTTGATCCTTCTGCTAGAACAAGATAGCTTAGGTTTACCTAATTTGCAGGGATATTTTAGTTTTACACAGCTAATGCTCATATACATAATGCAAGCAAAAAGCTATAATTAAAAGTGGAAAAGGATGATGATGAAGCAGAAGGGAGTTCAAGAAATAAGGAGAGAGTAGGATTTTGGATGCAGATCCTTAAGAATAACAACAGCCATACGGAATAATATATTCATTAAATAGCTGAAAGTATTCTAAGACCTAAGCCAAGACAAGAATGAAGAAAGGAGATTTTGCCAATAGAGATGACTGCAATTAGGAGTACCGAGAATAGGTAAAAAGGGTCTGGAATTTACTAGAGAAAACTGACAAATGAATCAAGGTATTGGGAGCAAATAACTAGAGAGGGAAAGGTCATAGAATAGGAAGAGGCCAAGAAGAATTTGGACTGCAGGCGAGAGAGTGCCTTCCATATCAGAGTACAAACAAATAAAAAGGGATAGGGGAATCTGAATTGAAAGACTTGCTTTGGTAGAGTTTTTAGCTGAATCTAGAACAGAAGCTGCTGTTAAAAAGATAATTATTAGGGCATATAAATATTGCACTATAACTATAGGAATCCATCAGAAAAAGTTAGTAAAGACTGGGAAGAAAGATTGGATAAGCAATTCACAAAGAAACAATGAGAGGACATTTGTATGGTTCCCATATATTTAACAAAGTCTTGGAGGTTTAGGATTTTTGCTTGGAATTCTTTGTATAGATATTTTTATACTCTAAGTTGGCTGCAAAGGATATAACTGGGAAAATATATATTGGGAGTGTAATGAATTGGCCGACTTTAAAATTTCCCTGCAGAGTATTCTGTAAGAAATATCGGGTGAGCAAATTGGTGTAACTAAGGAAGTGATTTTTTTAAGCTGGGATATAGGATCTGAATTGCCTAAACATAGTAAAACCTTTTTAAATTTAATCTGGTGACTCCCAGAAAAAGCAATTACTAGAAAATGGAAATCAAAGTCTAAACCAGCTGTATACAAAGTATTAAATATTGTAACAGAGATAAAAGAACTGGCAGTGGGATCTTTAGAAAAGGGTAGGAGCAAATTGTATATAAAAACTGAAACTGTGGGAGCAATGCATGCATAATAATGTTTTGGAGGAGGAAGGATATTTGAGGGAAAGCAGGAAGTGACACTCCTTAAAACAGGTGTAATTCATACAATACCATTTACCAAGAGCCAAATAAAAAATTACATGGCCTCCAGCACACAGGCATTCCAGAACAAAGAATGTTTATTAAAAGTAACAAAAATTAATACAGTTAATCACTTTCATCCATCAACTTGGACTTCTTCAGAACTCAAATCAGTTAAAACAATCACTCTTTTTAAATCATTCATATGCTAATTAGCAAGCCAATTACAAGTATCCAACTCCATTTAAAGGAATATTTTTTAAAAAAAACAAATTTCCCTTGTAAAATACACAGTTCTTTAAAATAAGCATAACTCAAAATCAAAAAATCTATACATTCAAACCTCAAAGAACATTGTCTGTTATACTAGATCAGCAAAAAGGAACTGGCTGCTCTAAAAAATCTGAGCAGAGATAAGACTCGCAGGATCATGAAGGTGGATAAGAGGGGAGGCATCTTAGTTACAGATACAGCTGCTTATAACTTCAAGATTGAGGCCATGCTTGACAATAACGGGTTTTAGAGTAAGTGTGATTTTAACACTGTGAATGTTGCTTATAATAATTTAAGAGATCATCTAAGAATGCTACGTAAGGATAATTTACTAGATGCCAAACTTTTTGGTCATCCCCCACCCAGAAATACTAAGTTTCTTTAGGATCCCAAAACCCCATAAGAATATATATGATCCTCCCTACAGACCAGTAATGGCAAGTGGTGGTTCCATAACTGAGACAATATCCATCTACCTTGATGCCCTGATAAAACCAATGGCAGAGGCCAACAAATCTTTTATTTTAGAGACTCTGGATTTTTTTTTAACTTCTTTATTCAATTATCACTTGTGATATAGGCAAACTTACATTTATACAAAAAAAATCAAACCATATTAACAAGTTCATGTGTACAAATATTATACACTAAATATATCGTTATATATCATATAATCAAAGCAACATTATATAACATTTTCAATTTCTGGCTTCTCTTAAACTTTATTCTTCCTTCAAAACATTTATCTGCATATATTGTTCCCAGAATTTCCATTTTTAATGTAATGTATTCCTTCCCTTTTCTAAAGATCTGACTATCATACATTTATATAAATGAAAACAATGCATATTGACAATCTCAGCTGCAAGCTTTTTATGTCATAAACCATACTGACATGATCCTATTTGCAAGCATTTTACATCACAAACTATACTGACATAATCCTAGTTGCAAACATTATACATCACTTATATTCTATCCAGTCATTGTCAGTCAGATATTACATAGCTCATTCAAGTCTGGTCTTCTTTTAAACCTTATTCCTCCTCTCTGTGTATTGTTCCCACCATTCCCATTTTCCTATGTTATTTGCTCCTAAACTTTTTATAGACCCACTTACAGTTACCATATTCACTACTTCCAGTCCAGTTTCTTTAGTCTTTGATTTCCATTTGGGGAGGTTGGCATAATGGGTAAGGTAATTACCTTACAAACACAAGGTGCAGGGTTTGATTCTCACATGGGGTAATTGGCTAGGCTTAAAATGGCCTACAAGAGCAGTTAAACCTAGTACTAATCTATGAACCTATTTTTAGTAGTTGCTTTTTGGCAGCCACCATAATTAGACAAGGCAAGGCCTTACTGTGTCTAGGCAATTCCGATTTTGTATCATAGCTCAGAAAAATAATTTCCCTTATTACACCAATTTGCTCACTCAGTATCTCCAACAGAGTAGTGTGCAGGGAATCTTTAAAGTCTGACAACTCATTACACTCCCAGAAAATATGTTCCCAGTTATTTCTTTCTTCCCCTTCACACCTCCCAACATTTGCTGTCTACCTGAGGAAAAACTCTCTGGAGTCTACTTTATGTATAAAAATATCTATGTAAACATCTCCAAGCAAAAATCCTAAATCTATTAGATTTTGTTGCATATTTGAAAGTCATACATATATCCCCCCATTGTTTCTTTGTGAATTGCTTATCCAGTCTCTCTTCCCAATCCTTTCTAATCTCCTCTGATTGATTCTTATAGTTATCATGCAATATTTTATATGTTCTAATAATTATTCATTTTTTAACAGCAGCTTCTGTTCTAGATTCACTAAAAACTCTAACAGTGCTGGTCTTTCATTTAGGACCCCCTATTTCTTTCTATTTGCCAATACTCTGATAGCAATACTGGATAGGAAAGGCAATCTCTAAACTGCAGTCCAAATAAATTCTTGGTGTCTTCCCATTCTATTACCTTTCCCTCTTTAGTTATTTTCTCCCAATACCTTGGTTCTTTTGCCAGTTTTCTCCAATAAATTACAGCCCACTCTTTCCTATTGTCTGAATCCTTAATTGCAGTCATCTCCTTTCTCCATTCCCATGTTGATTTAGTTGTTAGAATACTTTATGAAGATAATATTCTGTATGATTATTGTTATTCTCCTTAAAGATTTGCATCCAAAATTCCAGTCTCTCCTTGTTTCTTGAGCCCCCGCCACATTTCATCATCATCCGTTTCCATTTTGAATCTTTGAATTATAGGCTTCTGCTGGTGCTTATGTATAGGAGCCTTAACTGTGTGGCTCTGAAATACCCTTTCAAATTGGGTAATTGCAATCTGCCTTGTCCTATTGGAATAATCAGCTTATCTCACTTGCCTCTTACTGTTTTCCCCTCTCAGATAAAATCCTTCAGCTCTTTATTAATTGCTATCCACAACTTCTCCTCTGGTTGATAAAAATATGCCTGACCAGTATATAAGACTAAAGAGACTAAAACATTTTAACTGCTTGTATCTTACTATCCATATCCATATAACAGAGCTTCCAATTTCTCAGTTTTTGTATTATCTTTTTAGTCTGTTCTCATATATCCTTAGCTGCCACACCAGAATCATTTTAATCCATACTCCTAAATACTTAATTTTATCAGGTCTATATTATGAGTGCAAAAATACTATTAAGCGAATACTAAAACCCCGACACCTATTGCGCGAACCACGGATATCTCAAATGCACTAAACCGCAAAATTTTAAATGTCGAACTGTCATACTCAGTCAACCCCACCACCCGCTACATACTACCTACCCAAACAAAATAAATAAAGCACATACATACACTAACCAAACCCTACTTCTAACCCTAAAGTAAAGCACAAACACCCTACTTCTAACCCAACACTAAATCCCACTTACACAACTATCTATGCACTATCCTTAACCCCTCCCTAACCCTAAGGTCCGTAACTACCGCACACTTCCCCTATGAAAATATACACAAACAAAATAAATAATCCACATACATACATTTAACAAAACCATACTTTTAACCCTACACTAATTCTAACATACATAACCTATCTATGTACTTACCTTAACCCGCACCCTAACCCTAAAGTCGATAACTATTCAACACTTACCTTATACAGCTATTCCATAGACAGGCCAACCATGGTAATTCAACATTTCTGAAATTGCGGTTTTGCACTTTCACTCTAAGTCCATTTTGCACAATACGTGTCGACGTTTACGTATTTGCGTAAACGGACTTTTGCTCAACTAATATAGACCCCATTTTATTATATTCCCATAAATATGGATGCTGCTGAACCAATTATGCATGGGTACATAATTTACTGCTATTGCCTTGTTTTAGCTTCATTAATTGTGTATCCTGAAAAGATGTGAAGCTGTCTCAAAATGTTCCACAACACTGTAATGTGCTTTTCTGGTTTTGTCAGGTATAAAATAATGTCATCTGCAAACAGAAACAGCTTTTTTTGACTACCATATCAATTATATCCTTGAATTTCTGAGTCCCTTATTTTCTTTGCCACTGGTTATAAATATAATGCAAATTACAAAGGGGAAAGAGGACATCCCTGCCTGGCTCATTTTTCAAGCAGAAGTTATCAGGGAGGACCCCCACCCACTTTAATTTTTGCCTCTGATCCCTCATATATCCTCCTAATCAACTTTATGATTTTATCAGGGAATGTAAATGCTTCGATCGCCCTGCTCATAAAGTCCCAGCTTACTCTGTCAAATGCTTTCTCTGCATCAAGACCTACAAACAACAGTGGTATTTTCTTACATTCTGCTTCCCTCTGGATCATCAATGTTCTGTTAATGTTGTCAAATGTTTGCCTCCCCTCCACAAAACCACACCGATCCACATCTATCAATTTTGGCATCACTTTTGCCATTATTTTTGCCATTATAAACATAAACATTTTGTAATCATGGTTTCATATTGAAATGGGCCTGTATGAAGCTGGAGCTGATGGAACTTTACCCTCTTTAGGTATTACAGCTACCACCGCTTTCTTCTACAATGTTGATACTTCTCCTCCTCTTAAAATACTGTTAAACAAAATCTTCCATATATTTATCAGTTCTTCCTCCTAGCTTACAAACTTCCACAGGAATACCATCTATTCCTAAGGACTTTTCTGTAGATTGGTTATACATCACCATTTTTATCTCATCTCCTCTTGACTGTTAGTAATTGAGCCTCATCTACCTCTAATCTTGGGATATTTAATTCTTCCATAAACATTTCCATTTGTACGGTTTCTTGATTTCTATATTTCTCTGCTTTATACAGACTTTCATAGAGTTTCTGGAATATTTCTAATACCTCTACCGGATCTCGTGTTACCTTCCTTGTTATAGGCTTTCTAAGCTTGGCGATAGCCCTTTCTATTTTCTGTTGCCTGGGTTGTTGTGCTAAAAGTTTTTTGAGTTATTATCAAAAAATAGTTGCCTAACAGAAATCTTTCTAAACTCATGCACATTATCAAGGTAATCCCTTATTTTCTGTTTAGCATTCTGCAGTTGCACCTCTTTCTTTTCTGTGAGATTCTACCTATTCTGCAACACTTTAACATTTGTCAGTCGCTCTAAATAATTCTTGTTACTTCTTAACCATATCTCCCTTTTTTATTTTCACTGTATTTTTAAACTCCAGTTTAATTTTATTCCACTCCCTAGCTATATTTTCACAAGACATTTATATCTTCTG
This sequence comes from Protopterus annectens, assembly GCF_019279795.1. NCBI lineage: Eukaryota > Metazoa > Chordata > Ceratodontiformes > Protopteridae > Protopterus > Protopterus annectens. The sequence goes on along the minus strand of NC_056733.1, from coordinate 1,742,146,631 downwards.
TAATAGCTCCTGAATAATTTCCACTGCCCATTTCTTATATTCTTTTCTTTTTAAAAGATAGGTGGGAAAGCTCCAGTGTCTCATTTTTATTTCATTCCCCTGTATTTTTTAGTTATTATTGGTGCATGATCTGAAATAGTTATTGGGTGTGTATCAAGACCTTCAATTAAATGCACATATTCCTGTGAAATGTAAATTCTGTCTAGCCTAGCCCAGTTTTTGTATCTTGGGGAATAATATTTAAGTTCACTCTGAACTCCTAGTACTGAATTCACATCTTCCATGCCAAATATTTTCACTTTCCCTTCTGGGTCCCCCAGACACGTTTCACTGCTGCAAATCAAATTCTAGTCCCTACTTATAAGTAATATTCCTTGCTGGAGGTTGATTATCTCTCCCAGAATTTTCTTAAGCTGCATTATAGCAGTTAGGTGGAATATAAATACAGGCCAATGTAATCCTCCTCCCTTGCCAGTAGCCCCTTAGTACTACAAAGCAACCATTATTATATTTTATCCTCTTCTATCACTATTGGAGCTTCTCTTGGAATTAATATAAGTACTCCTCTTTTCCTTTGTCTAAGGTATTCCACTGAATAACCATCATGAAAGCCTTTCTTTATTAAATTCACATGTTCACTTCTTTCCAAGTGTGTCTCCTGTAGCATGGCTCTTTGCACTCTATATTTTTAATGTAGTTCATTGCTCTTTCTTTTTTTATTTTTCTGTGAGACCATTGACATTTAAAGACATTACAGAAAGCATAATTTTATTAAAGGTTAGTATTCCCACCTTTTATGTATAACAGCTTTTTGTTAAATATCTAGTTCCAGCTTTTATGTTACATGCATACACTGTTTGGCAAGTTGAACAGTTGTTTATTATCATATCCAGTTGAGCCTATGTCACATTTACAAAGCTTTTTGTTTTATTGAAAGCCCTCAGATGAAAAATAAATGCACCGCAATACCCCCTAAAACCTATTAACTTAATACTAACACACAAAATGATGTACCTCTTTAAATATTGAAGTTTTACCCTCGTAATAGGAACAAATGTCCCAAACTGACAGCTACACTTACAGACTTGAGTTAACCTAAAAGAAAGGTTATCCATGCTTAGACCCATAGTGCAGCCTGTGCTTCTACTAAGTCCTGCATGGTTTTTGTCTTATCTTTATAGTTCTCCTAGCTGGAAAAACACCTGAATGCTTTCACAGAACCTTATCCTAGCCAATTTAATTTTTTTATCCAATTTCTTTTTATCAGATTATCTCCATGGAGACATGAGGATCAGATACAGAACTGCTCCTAAGTACACATTTATTTGCTAGAAAAAAGCCTTATAAATTCAATATTCGTTTTCATTTACTTGCTTTCTTTTAAAAAGTGTTACTAGATCAATCTAAGGGCCTTAATCCAGTCATTCCCCCATGCAAGAATGAGACAAAGCACATTATTTATCTTTTTTTCTGCTCTTTAACCAGATTTTATTTTTTGCATTGCAGTGCCCACATTTCTTAAAACTGAATGAGGAAAAAGTGAGATGAAGGGAGAAAGAAAAAAAGAAAAAAGAAAAAAAAAACAGGAGCACCAATTTGCAGAAGTATCCCCATTACAATTAAAACAACTGAGAAAATTTTACTTTATAGCATGCAAAGAAAATCATACACTGTAAAAATAGTACTATTAAGAAACAAAATGTACTTACAGTTAACTTTCTCCCTCCTCTTCCCCACCCCTAAGTATTTTTGTGAACATTAATGACATGAAGTACGGCATATGCTTTAGAGTTCCACACAAGTCCAACAAAGTCCAAGAAAGACCAACATTTCTAGATTTTCTTGTTTTGTCATATTTTACAAATATAATTATTGCCCTGTAATCCCACATTTGTCAGTTTCCATTTTACTGTTTTATTCCTGTTCATTTCCATCTCTCAAATCCTGTCTCTGCTTCATTTCCAATGTACTCTCAATTCTTCTAGTCAATTCTCATGCTCCCCTTTTCTCTCCAGCATTTTGCATTGAAACACTGGAAAAGGTTTCACTGGCACAGTCTCTCTGTGGTCTTTATTACCAGAAGAACAAGAAGCAAAATCTCTTTCTGTTTCACAGTTCACTTTTTGCTGGACAAACTTTTGTATTTCTTCCTTAGCATGTACTTCATCAAAATATTATTTTGTCCTGCCAGGGAAGAATTTTTTTAAGATAGCTGTGTACAGCAGTTTGAATCTCATGGAAGCATCTCAACATTCCCTGAATAGTGGAATAAATGTATTCCTCTTCTGCCTGGTGTACAATAAGTAATAATTTTCCACAAACACTCTGCTGTCTCCTACATTTAGTATTGTCCTTCTGCCACAATTTTGTCAGAATCAACTCTTTCTACTGGTAGGATTACATCTTTACTATTAAAGGTCTAGGTTGATTTCTCATAGCCAGGTTTGGAGACTACATGTGATGTGCCCTTTCAGTTAGCAACTCCTGCTGTGGAATACCAGTCCAGTTGCTTATTTGTGCTTTCATAAAATTAATACAGTCCGTTCCTTCCAGCTTCTCTGGTACAGCTGGAAATCTCATGTTTCCCTACATGCTGTGCTCTGTAATTGTATTTTTTTAAACATCTCTTCTTGAGCAGGCTCATATTCATCCAGCCTTTTCTTCACTGCACCCTCTGATTTTTGCAGTTTTATCACCTCATCTGAATATCTGTTTAAAGCTTCTTCCAATTTTTCCAGCATTTTGTTGTTGGAGTCGATATTTTAACCAGGTCTGCGCGCAGTTGCCTTATGCTTTCCTCTAGGTTGCTGGAAGTCACGTCTGAAGCTTGCACTGCTTTTGCTTCAGTACTTTTGTTAGTCAGTGTTTTTCTTCTCATCTTTTGTAGCTGATTTTTCAGGTCCTCTGTATTTGTTTTTCCCTGGCATCCAAACAGTGCACTTACTAGCCAGTTACTCAAATTTACCTAGAATCACAAAAGTCTACTGGCCCTCTCTGCTGAGTTTCTGTTTTCACACTGGGAGAGCTAGAATTAAGTTGTTACTCAATGTGCAGCCATCTTGGAAGTTGGTCTCTGGATTTTCTTGGTAAAATTAGAGATATTTCAGTTAACAATTCCATTTCCCTAGTCACAGTAGATGTGGAAGCACTTTATACAGTGCTTCCACAAAGCTACTGTATTCAAGCTGTAACACAGGCATATAAAAAGGACAGAACCACAACTACTTCACGGAATAGCTATGGGGCAGCCATGGCCCCAAGCCTGGCTATTGTGCTTCTGGGAAAATGGGAGGAGAAGACAGTGTACCAAAGTCCCTGTTTTGCAAAGATGAAATGTTATCTCTGTTTCATTGATGACATATTTACATCTGGGAAGGGGATGAAGCCCAAAGGACTTTTACAGTTATATCCATAATTCCACTAGCTTTCTGAGATTCACAACTGGCCACAGCAAGATCTCCATCAACTTTTTAGACATAACCACATCCAAGGACACTAAAAACTAATGCCTCTCTAACAACCTGTTCAGAAAACCAACCAGAGTTACTATGCTGCTGTACAGTAAAAGCATGCATCCCCAGATCAAAAAGAAAAATGTTACAAAATCTCAGGGGATGAGAATTGCCTGTGTCTCCAAAGAGCTTAGAGATTTCATCACTAATATAATCAGCCTACACTAAGACTTCCTGGCTAGGGGGTACAGCAATAGACAACTAAATCCCATCCTTAACCCCATCAGAACTTTAAAAGAGGCAGAGGACCCCATTTTGAGGGACCTCACCAGGAGATTCCTAGGGCTCAACTGAAATCAACACCAGGATCTACAGGAAGACAAAAGAAAAATAAGGACTAATTTTTACAGTAGATTATAAAACAATCAGAAAGATCATGACTGACAACTGGTAATGATTACAGACAATAAACTGGAAAATCTTCTAGGACCTCATCCTTGTGTTGTTTTTTAAGAGAGCCAGGAATATTAGTTGACTGGGTAGAGTGCAAATTCAGATTGTAGGAGGACAAGAGAGGAACTTAACCCTGTGCCCCCCTCTATTTTGCACTTACTGCAAATACATGAGTAACAAGGAATACTTCTTTTGTCCAGTACTCAAGAGAAAAATCAACAGCACTTGTTCTGGTAATTGCAACACTGCTTTTGTGATATACCATGCAGTGTAATGGCCACAGTTGTTTCTACATAGGGAAAACCGTGAACAAATTCAAAATCAGGGTAGCACACCACCAGCCTGACATCAGACTACAGATCATCAAAAAACAACTAGTGAAACACTGCCATGATTTGCAAGACCACGGAGGTTTCCACTTCCATATCCTGGACAAGCTCACTATGGGTCCACTCAAAAGAAACAAAAATGCGATCCTTGATAAAATGGAGTTAAGCTGGCAGATCAGGCTGGATGCCCTGGTCCAAACTCAAGCATTTCCCTTAAAAGTGTACTAAACCATAAATTGTACATCTAAAACACCTAACCAAGGATTTGAACATAAACTATTAATTAACCCCAATTGCTGCTGTTAATATGAAAAAGTCAGTCAAGTAATTACATTTTCTAAATGCATTTACATTAGCATGGTTTATCTGGTGAATTAGTGACATGGAAAACAAGCCACATTTTTTATGATCTCTAAATGTGCACAAATCTAAAAAGTAACTGGCATGGGTTTGAAAGTGTTTTTACCTCATGATGTGCACAAACATAAACAGCAACTTTCAGTTAATTGAAATGTTTTTTTCCTACTAATTTGGGACTTAGTCTTTCCTTTTCATGCTAAGAGTGAGAAAAGGTGGCCAAACTCTAGCCTCCCAGTTTGATTGACAGCCCACTCCCATACTAATTACATCAGCCTCTTACATCATCTAACCCCACCCCAGACCCCATGGCACCACTGCCTTTCTCGGGAGATTGGTTAACTGCCCTTCCACCTGATCCTTCCCAGTTTCCAAACCTTTATCTAGACAGGCACAGAGCTATCCAGCACTCTTCTGGACTAACTTTACCACCTGGAACCTGAAGAGGGGAAGAATCTGAACAGAAAAGTCCTAAATTCACCACCTGAAACCTGGAAAGAGGAAGAATCTGAACCAAAGAGCACTCAGTAAATCCTAGAGTTAGAAAGAAGCTTGACAGCAAAGACCCCAGACTGAAGTATCATAAAACCATGGTCTGTGACCAAGAGCATTCCACCTCTCACTGCAGCTACCCCAGAGCAACTAGGAATAGATATTGTAGCCACTGGGCCTTCATTTAACAAAATGTCTTTAATCTGCAGGACAATGAAAATTGTTGCTCCAGGGCACCACTCCACACTGCTTTATTCTTTACATCATATGCACAATTTGCCTATGCTCAAAGAAGATCTGAGTTTCTTATGTTTATTAAAAGTTTTTGTATACTCTGCAGTTCACCATTTGGTGGATTCTTATTTCATTCAGAAAGCCTACACAAAAGGTTCTGAGATCTCACACTTTACTTACTTTTTTCCTTCTGCTTCTGCATATCCATGAGTTCTGTAAAAATGAGCACTGTTACTTGTTTTCCACTGTATGCTATTCCTCTGGATGTACGCATTGTTAAAAAAATGGGAATCACCCAGTGTAGCTTTAAGTGACTAACTCCCCCGCATATAAAAAAGGTCTGTCTTCATCAAGAGGAAGAAGAATGGGGACTGGTCATGTTAATCATGTATATGAGCCTCTTATAAGCAGCCACTGCAAACCTTTTTTGTTATACAAGAGAATAGCCTTCTGTATTATATGTCAGGAGATAATGAGCCCCATAAAAGTGGACACAGCCTCTCATATTACATGTCATAGACTGGAAAAGTTCTGTAATAAAGCTTTTGTACTTGGATCCAAAGAATATCAGCCCCACTGATGCAGACACAGCCTGTCATTTTACATGTGTTACAAAACAGACTAATAAAGTCTGGTGATAGCTTCATAAAGGCAGGCATTTTCAATGATCAAAGTGTAAACCAATCTATTAGATGGACCTGATGAAGCTCAGGCAAAAGAGTTAGTTAAATATAGTTCTGTTGTTATAGCTCATAGTGTGTTGTCATGTTTTGTTTGTTAGAAGTTAAACATAGGTCGTTCTCACTAAGAATGAGGTTCCACAGGTTGCTAGTAAATGGTGTATATTAGATCAACAAACATGTAAATGTTCGAATCTGTAAAGGTCGACCGTTATAGATCGAACATTTACGTGTTCAAAAATCTTTAAAAAAAAAACCTAAGTAATAAATACATAAACCAAAGACTGTAGGCAGGGGGGGCAAGCCCCCTACACCCCCACACCCCCTACTTTAATATACCAACTCCAAGATCGCGCTACAGTGTAGTGAAGGGAAATTTTCCAATTTCTGCACTGTAGTGCACTGATGTGTGATCTCGGAGTTGGTATATTTAAGTAGCGGGGGTGTGGGGGGTGAAGGGGGGCTTGCCCCCCTGCTAAAACCCTTTTCTTAATTTTTGTTTTCTGTATTTTGTTTTTATTACATTTTTGAACATTTAAATGTTCAATCTCTAATGGTCAACCTTTAGAGATTTGAATATTTAAATGTTCTTTGATGTAATATAGACCCGCTAGTAAACCCTCACTAGTCTTTCAGAAATATTTAAGTAAGGGACTAACCTCTAAGCTTTGAGGTTGACTCTTTATCCATCTCCCAGATTTTCCTCCAATCATCTCCCTTGGACCCTCTCACCATTGTCAGTAACTGCCTTTAAGTAACTGACCTGTTGAATGTAATGTATTAGAACAAGAACACTCATTTATATACCTCCTTAACTGAATAAACTACTGGAAACTTCCACAAGGTGTCTTTATTCCTCCCACAGGGAGGGTATTAGAGAGACAGTTTCCTAGATCGGCTAGCTAAAGTGATTTTATCTGAACTTATCCTTTATACTCTGTTTCTTGTTAGTTCTGTCACCCTCTGGGTAACAGGTGGGATACCAGACTTCACTCAAGCCCTCTGGATTACCTCTCTTTTTCCCTTTTTCCCAAAGACATACAGTATATGAATTGGCACCCTCCAACTTGCCCTTAGGTGTGATCATTCGGATCCCTATCACATGGTCGACAGGCCATATTATCGACTTTCATTTGGTCGACAGTTCATTTGGTCGACAAGCAGTTTTATGTGGGGGGCTTTGCCCCCCACACCCCCCTAACTATATATATCAACTCCAGGGTTACACAACATTGGGGAGGTAGGCAAATCTGCCTGTCGACCAAATGAATTGTCGAACAAATGAAAGTCGATCAAATGGCTTGTCGACCATCTCAGGTAGACCCGATCATTCATGTGTGTATGTGTGTATGCTTGAGGGAAAGAAAGTGAGAAAAAGTGTGCATGCATGTGTTTGTGTGCACATTCTGCAATAACCTGCTGCTCTGTCAGGAATGGTTTCAGTGTCTTGAACCCACTGACTGCAGGAACAGTCTCCTTTAAAAGTCTCCATGGCTCTGTAAATGATAATGTGGGTTATCAGAAAATGGTTGGTTAGATGTAATAATGAAGAAGCATCATTACTAGAGTTAAGAGATAAAATTGTAAATAGAATAAATGAGGAATGCCTAGTAAGGAGGTTATTATCAGAAAGCAACTTGACATTTGAAAACTTAAGCATTTCCTTAGCAGTGGAGGCAGGAAATATGAATGCACAAAATTTTCAAGCAGCACAAGGAAGGGAACACTATAGTAGGCAACATGGTTCAGAGTAGAAGATGCAGCAAAAATAAATAAATAATAAATAAACAAAATAAATAACTAATTAAAATAAATTAAAATAGTACAGGCTAAAGCAAAACAAGTGGAATCTCTTTCAATATGAGTAAACAGTACAGTTTTCAATGCAAATAATGCAAATTTAAGTGAAAAAATAAATGTGTTAAAACTGATCACATATCTAGAATGTGTATGATCATTAAAAGATATTTACCAAACCAATGTGAAAAGATGACAACAGAGCACAGTTGCAGCATCATAATCATCATTCTCTAGTTTGTTTAATGTCGGGATGCCTTCTGTATAGAGCATGCATGTCAACCATATGCTTGTGTGTGCAATTGCAAATGAATTGACAAATTGCTTGAAGGAGTTTGTGAGTGTGTGTGTGTGTGTGTGTGTGTGTGTGTGTGTGTGTGTGTGTGTGTGTGTGTGTGTGTGTGTGTGGCTTTGTATCCTATGACTGATCGTGTCTAACCCAGGATTAATTTTTCTGACTTGTACTCTCTGAGTGCTGAAATAGATTCCAGCTCCCTCGTGACACTGAAATGGATAAGTCAGTTATCAAGCGGTGAATAGATGGTGATAAATAGCTGTGAACAGATGGTGATAAATAGTTGAATGGAAACTTAGTAGTGATTGTTTTCATGTTTTCCCCAGAGATGAAAGGACAGAATGTTCAAAGTATGCAGATGAGCATTGAGTAACAGCACTTTCCCTCTGCTCTGTCTTTACAGAATATTTATGACAGGATTTTTTGAGTATATCTATCCTAATTTTTTTTACATATTAGGAATCTATTAATCATTCTTTAGAATAGTATATAAACATTTTGGCATTTTTTTTTATTTTTTCCTGTCAAAAGGTACTAGAGAAACTATTTGGACTTCAAACTACAGATGAGCTGTTCCAAATCTACACTTCAAGAAACAACTGTTAAGAAAGAACTTCAGTCACTATTAACTAACATTCAAGAACTGACAGCAAAGATTGATAGAAAGGATGTGAAACTGGATAACTTCAAAGAAAAATGTTCCCAACAAATGGAAACATTACACGAAGACCTTAAGAAGCAAAAGAGACAGATTACTGGTATAGAGACTTCACTAAATGATATAAACACTAGAATTCAAGAAGGTGAGCACAATATAGCCTTTCTTTTAAAACATAATACTCTTTTACAAACAAAAATTGATGATCTAGAGAATAGATCAAGAAGAAATTATATTAGACTTTTTGGTCTGCCTGATAATGTTGAAGAAGGTAATATGGAAAAATTCTTAACATCTTGGCTTCCTGATTTACTACAGCTACCCGAAGCTCTCTCATATGGTATAGAAAGAGCACACAGGTCCTTGGCTACTGCAAAAAAAGGTAAATCCAATTCTACTAAATCTGTTATAGTGAAGTTTTTATCTTCCCATGACAAGGAGCTAGTGTTAAAGACTGCTTGGGCTAAATCTCCTATCAAATATAAAGAAAATGTCATACACTTTGATAATGATTATTCATCTTCTGTAATTGCCAAAAGAAAGCTTTTTTGCCAATGCTAAAAAGAACTAAAGAAAGCCCAAATAAAGACTCACCTATTATTTCCTGCCAGATTAAACATATTTCTTCAAAATGGTCCAAAATATTTGATGACATAGACTCTGCCATTACCTTTGTCAAAACAAGAAAACTGCTTGATAAAATAGAGGACATGGAGTGGGCAAATGCCAGCCTTAAAAGAAATGCTGATAACAGTTCCTGGAAGGTCTTTGAACATAAAAAGAAACTCAAGAATAAGTGATTAGTTACGCTATTTTACTATGGCTTTTATTTACCCAAGTCTTAAAAACTAACCCAGAAGTTGGGGAAATGGAAATGGTTCAATAGGTGAGTCTTTGTTGTTTAAATGTCTTTTTATGGTACATAGTTGTTTTAATGGTATTTTATGGTCTGTTATCATTAAATCTAGTTTATTCTAGTTCAATTTCTATAGCAAGTAAAAGCTATTTATTTATTCATTTATTTATTATCTTTAAATAGTGGTTGTTGTTTGTTATAATAAATGCTCTGTATGTTTGGGACTGAAATTTATGATATTTTGGGAACTATAGTAGATGCGGAGACTTATAGATGAGAAAATGAGAGTATTTGTTACAATAAAATCTATTTCATTTGTTTTTAACTGTTTGCCATTTTATTTCCCTGTATCTCTGTGAAGAGAGACTCTTCATTGATATTGTTGCCATAATGCTGCTTTAATAATTATGTTTCCCACCCCTTGTTTTGCTGCTGGAATGTGATGCTATTTGTGGTAATAGATGTATGAAAAGTTCATGTTTTCTCCCTTTCAGTGACCTGATATGTTTTGAAGTAATCCATTTGATATTTGTCTTTAAAAATGTAAATATTTATGAAGAGGCTTTAATTTATTTCTTTTATTTTGCTCTCTGTTTCCTCTTTGCTGTTGGTTCTGAAAGAATAGAGGATTTTCTATGGATTGATAGTGGTGGTCCAGTGGTTTGCTGGGTTTGGGAGATGGAGTTTGTTGGTTTCTTTAACGTTTTATATTGCTCTCTTCCTCCCTTATGTCTTTCTTATTGCTCGTTTTTATGTTTCCTGCTTTTCTCATGAGCTAATCAATAGCTTTCTCAGTGAAAAGCTGTAAATGCTTTCCCTACTCAAGCTCATGCATATGATCTGTTAAATAACTCTGGTTTGTCCTTGCATTGCAGCTGCAACAATGGAGAGTAAGAAAAAAACATTGTTTCCATGGAAACATTAACAGACTGAACCCTGTACTGAGAAGCTTCGCAAAACCTGAATAATAGCTAGAATAGATGGTTTCTAATACCATCTACAGCCCAATTGAAAAACTGCACCTAAATAACCTATATAATATGTCTGCTATATCTAAACATTTATGAATGTTCATAAACAAAGCTCTTTTGACACATTTGAACCCTTACAAGTTTATATACTTGTCTTCATAATCTTATTATATTTATGTAAATTTTATATTAATTGGTATAACAAGCATATAGCATACATAGCAATATTATTAAAATGGAGGGTTTAATATGGATTAATGTGTTCGTGGTGGTCTAGTGGTTTGCTGGGTTTGAGAGATGGAGTTTCTTGCCTTTGTGCTATTTTGTATTGGCTTTCTTCCTCCTATTGCCTTTTTGTTTTGTCTGGTTTTGTGTTTCCTGGTCTTGCCACGAGATAGTCTATAGTTTTCAAAAAAAGAAGAAAGTAGCTGCAAATGTTTTCCCTCCTTAATCTCGTGCATCTGAACTGCTGAACAATTCTGGTACCTGTTCATACTGCGACTGTCTCAACAGAAAGCAAGAAAAAAGTGTCATTTCCATGGAACTATTTACAGACTGAACTCTTTGCTGAGAACCTTCACAGAGGTGGATAATAGCTTGAATAGACAGTCTCTGATGCCATCTACAGGTCAGATAAAAGAACTGCAGCTAAGTAACCTGTATAATATAACTGTTATATTAAAAGCATTTATGAGGTGAAGCCGCGGTGGTACAGCAGTAGCGTTGTTGCCTCACAGCAAGAGGTTCTCCTGTTCGATTCATGGCTGGAGTGCCTTTTGTGTGGAGTCTGCATGTCCTCCCCATGGTCGAGTGGCCTCTGAAAGACATGCTTGAATGGGTGTGCCTTTGCTGAAGGTTGGGCATCAGGCTGGCAACTCGGCACCATAAAAAAAATCTACTGCCAATCATTAGCGGACTGGAGTTCCGCTGTGGCGACCCCTAACAGGGAAAAGACGAAATGACAAACAAACAAACAAAAAATAATTTATGTACTCACCATAACATTCCATCTGAGTAGGTAACTTCATTTGTTAGCAACCTGTGGGTATTGGATCTGACTGCAGATCCGAGCCAGCAGCTTTCCAAGCTAAAGATCTGAGCTCTCAGCTCCTCCCCTTACCCATAATACCCTGCTACCTCCCTCCAGTCCTCAGATCAAGTTTGCCAAATTATCCACCAACAACAGTCAAACATACTCGAAAGAGAAACGCAAACCTGATGCATGACAGAAGGAAAAACATTCTGTCATGAATATGACCACAAAACAGGCCAGGGTGAAGGAGGGGAGGTCGGTTGCTGACAAATGAAGTTACCTACTCAGATGGAATGTTATGGTGAGTACATAACTTCTTTATCTGAAGTAGTTAACTTCATTTGATTAGCAACCTGTGGGACAGAGTCCCCAGCTACCAAAAACCTGGGAGGTCCTCAAGGAAGGATATTCCGGTGCACTGCGAAGCCAAAGGCTGCCCTACCTCTGGATATCAGATCCAGCTTATAATGAGAAATGAAGGTATGAGAAGAGGCCCAAGTAGCCGCTGAACAGATGTCATCTAAGGGAACTCTTGACCAAAATGCTGCAGAGGTAGCCATAGAACGGGTAGAGTTAGCATGGACCCCCAAGGGTTCTGGCCGACCGGAAGCTGTATATGCGTGTAAGATGCAGTGGGATATCCATCTAGCTAAGGTAACTTTTGTAATAGGCTCGCCTAAGGACGGCTTAGTGAAAAACATGAAAAGCTGCTCCAATTTGTGAGAAGCAGCTGTCCTGTGCAAGTAAAATCGCAATTGTCTATGCACATCCAACAAGTGCAGTCTGTATTCCCCTTTGTTCTGAAAGTTGGGGAAGAAAACAGGCAAATTGATGGTTTGATTGATATTGGTCTAGGAGGCTACCTTAGGCAAGAATGAAGGATTAGTCCTGAGAGATACTCTGTCCTTATGGAAGACCAGGTACGGAGGTTTTGTACAAAGGGCTTGAAGTTCAGATACCCTTCTAGCTGAAGTAATTGCAATCAGGAAAGCAGTTTTCCAAGATAAGAATTTTAAATCAACGGAAGCTGCAGGTTCAAAGGGTGGACCAGTTAGTGCCTGAAGAACTAAGGTTAAGTCCCATGGGGGAACCACATTCTTGACCGGAGGTCTTAACAGAAAGGTGCCTTTCAAAAAAGGTCTTGCATATCTTAGCGGAAGCTAAAGGACCAAGGTTGTCCCCGATGTGGAAATGAGAAATAGCAGCCATCTGAACCTTGACAGTAGAAGCACTGGCCCCTTGGTGGAAAATGTGAGACAGAAATTCAAGAACTGTTGGAATGGGAGCCGTAAAAGGGTCCAAATCCCTATGTTTGGCCCAGATGGAAAAACGCTTCCATTTACTCTTGTAGATCTTCCTGGTAGAAGGTTTATGTGCCGCTACCAGAATAGATTTTATGAAAGACAAGATACTGGGAGTCCTAGCCACTAGTGGAACTGGATCAACCAAGCCGTGAGCTTGAGGTCATCCAGGTTCAGAGTTTGCAATCCCGAAGAATGAGAGATCAGATCAGGAATGGGATCTAAGACCCAAGGAGGAGCTATGATGTGAGACTGCAGGTACATGAACCAGATCTGGTGAGGCCAGAATGGGGCTATGAGGATTATTTTGCTCCCCAACCGATGAGCTTTCTGCAGAAATTTCATCATTAGCGGAAGAGGAGGATAAGCATAAAGAAGACCGGGCAGCCAATCATGAACCAGAGCATCTCTGGGACTCTCCCCTGGTGGGGGAATTAGAGCGAAAAATTTGCTGCATTTTGCATTTGAAGGAGACGCGAAGAGATCGCAGCAAGGCTGACCCCATCTGAGGAAGATCTGTTTCGCTACTAAGGGGTTTAGAGACCACTCATAAGGTGTGAGGATAGAACAACTCAGCTTGTCCGCCAGGATGTTGGACCGACCCGGAATTGCGTTGCTATCAGAAAGCGGTTGGTGGAAATCGCCCATTCCCAAACTCTCATAGCCTCTCGACAAAGAGGGTAAGACCTGGTTCCTCCCTGTTTGTTGATGTACCAGACTACCACCATGTTGTCTGTCTGAATTGCAATAGTCCCCAGAGGAAGAAGGTCTTGAAGGGCTTGCAACGCTAAAAGCACCACCCTCATCTCCGGAACATTGATATGCAGAACGGTCTCTACAGGGGTCCATGTGCCTTGGACGGTTCTGCCCATGCAATGCCCCCCCACCCAAGGCTAGAAGCATCCGTGGTCAGCGTGGTTTGGGGTTGAGGCATCACGAATGGTCTCCCTTCCCGAAGCTCTCAGGAATGGAGCCACCAAAGAAGGGAGTTCCTGCAAACCCTGCTTAGGGGAATCGGTGAATCCAATGGGTGAAGGAGGAGGGACCATTTGACCTGAAGGGTCCATTGAAGGACTCTCATATGTAACCGAGCAAGAGGTGAAAGGCTGATGGCTGCCGCCATGGATCCTAGGGCTCTCAGGACTAATTCTGCGGGTGGGGCTGGGGACTGTAGAAGCACTATTACATGGAGTGACAAGGTGCATAACCTGTCCGCTGTCAGAAAGGCCCTGGACTGAAGCGTGTTTATCCTAGGATGAAGAGACGACTTCCTGAAATTTATGGTAATGCCTAGATGATGGGCCAAGAGTAAGGAATAATCCCTGGCAGAACATAGTAGATGCCTGGTGGGGGCGGTGAGGAGCCAGTCGTCTAGGTACGGAAAGACCTGAATTCCCTGAAGTCTCAGGTGGGCTGCCACAACTGCCATGACCTTAATGAACACCCTGGGGGCTGTGGTGAGGCTGAATGGAAGAACCCTGAACTGATAATGACTGACCCCTAGCCAAAAGCGGAGAAACCTCCTGGATCGTCTGTCCATGAGAATGTGGTAGTACGCATCCTTGAGGTCTATGGAGCACATCCAGTCATTCTCCTGCAGAAGGGGGAGAATAGATTGTAGAGTCACCATCCAGAATTTCTCTTTGGCAGTGAACAGGTTCAGCGTTGACAGGTCGAGAATTGGCCTTAAGTCCCTCATCTTTTTTTGGCACCAAAAAGAACCTGGAGTATTTGCCCAACCCAGACTGCTCTGGGAGGACATGCTGGATGACCCTTTTTTCTAGTAACTTCTTTATTTCTGAAGCCACAGCCTCCCTCTGATTGGGTGGGACATCGGGGAGGCACTTCGCTAGCGGGGGAAGATTCAGGAAGGGGATAGAGTAACCTCTGGATATTATTCGGAGCACCCCAGCAATCTGTAGTAATGGACTCCCAACTTGCTAGATGCTCTGAAAAATGCCCCCCGACTGCCTCCAGAGATGGACAGTCGGGCAACCCCTCAGGGCTGCTGCACAGGTCAGTCAGAGAAGGGTTCTCTCGACCCGAAATTCTTCGGCCCCCCTCTGCCTCTGGGCCAGTGTCCACCTTGTCCTCCTCTGCCTCTGAAGGATGAAGGGTCCGGAGCGGGATGGGACTGCTGAGACTTCCAGAACCACATCTTCTTTTGTCCTCTCTGGTTCCTTGAGAAGGACCTTTGAGGAGCAGAGAACCGGATTCCGATGGCAGACAGCGTCTTCCCATCTTTCTCGCTCTGGAGTAACGTGTCGCAGATGGTTTTGCCGAATAGTGTAGAACCATCAAAGGGAGCATTCACGAAGGATGCCTTGAAGGGTTCAGCAAAGTCGCAAAGATGGAGCCAGGTGTGGCGCCACAAGGCGACCCCTGCTCCACTGGCTCTAGCCACCCCCTCCATGGCATGGGAGAGAAGCCGCATAGAAGTGTTAGATATTGACTATAGAGTGGCCATGCGAGCCGAGAAGGTTCATTTGTCCTCGGCCACCATGGACTCTGGGGGAGATCCAGCGAACTCTTTTATCAGATCCCGCTGCAGCCTAATGACGTGTGCCAGATAATTTAACTCCCTTATAGAAAAGGTAGCTGAAGCAAACATCCACTTTCTAATACGGTCCATCGTCCGAGACTCCTTATCAGGAGGATGGACTGAGGAACTTTCTTGTGCCAGTTCCTTCTTGGTGCCAGCCGCCACCACCATGGCATCTACCAGGGAACCTTTATTCCACACCAGCTTGTCAGAAGGGGGACTAAGAATTTTATCCTGTCTCCTAGGGATTGGCTCCACAGCGTCCGGCTCCTTCCAAGCCCTGGTAGTAATCAAGTCTACCAGGGGGTCGGTCGGGGGGGGACACCCAAGAGGTAGACAGGCCTGTGTCGAACGCCTCCGGAAACACAGACTCATCCGAGGAAGGTTTCTGGGCTGACCACCCCCCTCTTATGTGCAGCATCTTTATGATGTCTCCAAAGGAGATGTCCTCTGGGGGTGACCTGGGGGAACCTTCCCCTTCCTCTAAGTCTGTGTCCTCCGTGAGGGACTTGGGGGAGTCCAAGTGCATCCTCTTACACTTTCGTTTGTGAGGGACCTCCTCGGTGGGGCTGTCAAAGGAGGACTCCTCAATGGGGTCCTGTTCCTCTACGGGAACTAACTGGGGCACAGACACAGGCTGTTCCTGGGGCTGGACGATGGAAGACAGGCCCATATGCGAGGGAGTGAAGGGTGGATCCATAGCACAGACTGGGGACTTCGAACTCCTTGACAGCACCCTCTCCACCACGTCGAAGGCCGAAGGTGAACCACTCTCCCCTGGCTTCGAGAGTAGTCCCCTCAGCTCCGACGTGAGGACCAGTGTTGGAGCCGACACAATCGGACCCAAAAGGGAAGTGTGTTCCGACAGCATTGGAGCCGAAGACACACAAACCCCTGCGGATCGGAAGCTCGGCTCTCGGCCCCGAGAGCTCGGATCCAAAAGATGACCCAATAAACTTGAGGGTAAGGCCGGCGTCGAAGTAGCAACTACTAACGGTGCCGACTCCCCGGCTCCAAGATGACTCGGATCCGACGGCTCTGAAACCCGATAGTGGATCGGGGCAGGAGCAATGGGTGCAAAGAAAGGGGCCGAGCTCCCTCCCGGGGGGGGGCAGGAGCACTCCCATCTGCATCTGGGCCTGCAGGAATCGATGCATCATCTGGTCCATATCTGCATCGGACAGACTCCTGGTAGACCTGGAATCAGTCATCGAGGCAGGCCGGGAAGGCCATCTAGATGACCTCGAAGGTGACGGGGACTCCTCCTCCGGCTCCGGAGAGAAGCATGGAGAATGGAGCCAAGAGGGGGAAGACCTGGAAACCCTCACGGGGGAACAAGTCAATTTAGCCGGCGCAGCCAAAGGGACTGATTCGGCCTATCACTTATGGCTCTTGTGCCTATCCCTCTCCTTCTCTCTATGTCTCTTCTCTTTACTAGAAGAGTCCCCTTCTTCCTGGGAAGCAGTGGGAGGTTGAGTCCCAGCCAGGGGAGGGGGAGCTGAAGGCTGGACAGTCGCAGCCACGACTGGCCCCACTGAGGGAGAGGAGGAAGAAGAATCTGGGGGCAAGAGTCCCACCAGGATTAGCTTGTTTCCCCTGTCCCTCAGAGCCCAGGGGTTAAAGGCCACACAAATCTGGCAGCCTGATGTTAAGTGGGCTACCCCCAGGCAAAGAACGCACTGAGTGTGGCCATCCGCTGGGGACAGCTTATGACCACACTCAGCACATTTTGAAAAAATGGCCTTCGGGCCCTCAGCCATCACACACACAGCACACGCCCTAACACAAACAGTAAGGGTAAGGGAAAAAAACACTAATTTACTACTAAATACAACTAAAAAATGGTTTAACTAAACTATGGGTCTACTATATACACACACACACACACACACACACACACACCGAAATCGCTATTTTTCTAACAAGAATACTCCTAAATTCCTCACACCTAAAATGCTAAGAGCTCATCCCTTATGCTTCAGAAGCCACAGCAAACGAGAGCTGAGGACTGGAGGGAGGTAGCAGGGTATTATGGGTAAGGGGGAGGAGCTGAGAACTCGGATCTTTAGCTTGGAAAGCTGCCGGCTCGGATCCGGGGTTGGATCCGATACCCAC
Source organism: Protopterus annectens (assembly GCF_019279795.1). Lineage (NCBI taxonomy): Eukaryota > Metazoa > Chordata > Ceratodontiformes > Protopteridae > Protopterus > Protopterus annectens. The sequence goes on along the minus strand of NC_056733.1, from coordinate 1,742,129,066 downwards.
AGGTTGCTGATCAAATGAAGTTAACTACTTCAGATCAAACATTAAAAGCATTTATGAGTGTTTATAAACAGAGCACTTTTGATACATTTATACCCATATGTTTCTACACTTGTATTTATAATTCTATTTTATTTAAGCCTCTTTTGATTGACACAACAAACACATCGCATATATAACAACATCATTAAAGTATTTATAAAAGAAAAAAATATATAAATCTTTACATGATATAAATCATGAAGTGCAGTGGATTAGCAAGGAGGAAGTAAGGATAGCTATGAAGAGGATGAAGAATGGAAAGGCTGTTTGTCCAGATGACATACCTGTGGAAGCATGGAGGTGTTTAGGTGAAATGGCAGTGGAGTTTTTGACTAGATTGTTTAATGAAATCTTGGAAAGTGAGAGGATGCCTGAGGAATGGAGAAAAAGTGTTTTGGTACCAATTATTAAGAATAAGGGTGATGTGCAGAGCTGTAGTAACTACAGAGGGATTAAACTGATCAGTCTCAGCATGAAGTTATGGGAAAGAGTAGTGGAAGCTAGGTTAAGAAGGGACATGATGATTAGTGATCAGCAGTATGGTTTCATGCCAGGAAAGAGCACTACAGATGCAATGTTTGCTCTGAGAGTGCTGATGGAGAAGTACAGAGAAGGTCAGAAGGAGTTGCATTGTGTATTTGTGGACTTAGAGAAAGCATATGAAAGGGTGCCTAGAGAGGAGTTGTGGTATTGTATGAGGAAGTCGGGAGTGTCAGAGAAGTATGTAAGAGTGGTACAGGATGTGTACAAGGGTAGTGTAACAGCGGTGAGGTCTGCAGTGGGAGTGACAGATGCATTTAAGGTGGAGGTGGGATTACATCAAGGATCAGCTCTGAGCCCTTTCTTATTTGCAATGATGATGGACAGGTTGACAGACAAGATCAGACAAGAGTCCCCATGGACTATGACGTTTGCAGATGACATTGTGATCTGTAGTGAGAGTAGGGAACAGGTGGAAGAGACCCTGGAGAGGTGGAGATATGCTCTAGAGAGAAGAGGAATGAAGGTCAGCAGGACTAAGACAGAATATATGAGTGTGAATGAGAGGGAGGATAGAAGAATGGTGAAGATGCAGGGAGTAGAGGTGGCAAAGGTGGATGAGTTTAAATACTTGGGATCAACAGTTCAGAGTAATGGTGAGTGTGGAAGAGAGGTGAAGAAGAGAGTACAAGCAGGATGGAGTGGTTGGAGAAGCGTGTCAGGAGTGATTTGTGACAGACGAGTACCAGTAAGAGTGAAAGGGAAGGTCTACAAGAGGGTAGTGAGACCAGCTATGTTATATGGGTTGGAGACAGTGGCACTGACAAAAAGGCAGGAGTCAGAGCTTGATGTGGCAGAGTTGAAGATGTTAAGATTTGCACTGGGTGTGATGAGGATGGACAGGATTAGGAATAAGTATATTAGAGGGTCAGCCCAGATTGGAAGGTTTGGAGACAAAGCCAGAGAGGCAAGATTATGTTGGTTTGGACATGTGCTGAGGAGTGATGCAGAGTATATTGGGAAAAAGATGCTAAGGATGGAGCTGCCAGGTAACAGGAAAAGAGGAAGGCCTAAGATAAGGTTTATGGATGTGGTGAGAGAGGACATGCAGGTGGTTGGTGTGACAGAGCAAGATGCAGAGGACAGGAAGAAATGGAAACAGGAGAAGCTGAAAGCAGAAGAAGAAGACATGAGACCTAAGCAGAAGTTAATATTCTTTTACAAGACATAAAAGTCAGAAATAAGAATAATTCTAGTACAGATAGAAAATAAACAAATAATGATTGAAACATAATATATTTTCTATGACTAAAGCTTGCCGCATACAGTATAGTCCCAGATGCAGATGTTTACCATATAAACTAGTATTTTGACATATTCTGACAAATCTAGAAGTTCTCCTAGATTACTAAAGGTCTTAAAGGAAAGAAAGGGAATACATTCCTTCTTAGAAAATACTGAGCACTTTTATTTGGTATCCCATACTATACTGGGAAATTAAATTGTAATGTTTTCTATGCTTTTGTTTTCAGATACATGGAGATGGGAAAATAGTGTTATTAGATATTGGCACAATACATAAAGAGACAAGGGATTATTTTCCTTATTGATTATTATAGAAGTTCATTACATATAAATTAGTTATGACTTTTGTATTATTATATAATACATGACTGGTATTTATGATATGCTGAATTCATTTGACAAAAGTTAAAATGAAACAGTTACATTTGATTTACTTTAATTTGTTTCTTGAATTGGTACATACAATTCTAATGGGTGTTTGTTAAATTATGCAACAACATATATATTTAGACAGGGAGGAGATGAGTGTTGTTGCTAGCTTGATGGTCAATTTGGGTGACAGATGTCACTTAAATTAGGAGTTTTTAACTCCAGGGGGGTTTGGGGAGTCTATGTTATTAGTAAATGTTATAAGTTTCTGTTAATAGTTATTATGATGTTCACCAAGTCTTACAAAATTAAATTTGATATAAACATATTCCATTGATAAAAGTTGTATATGTTTTATGTGTAAATTATAATTGTATTCCTAATAGTCAATTTCTATTCACTTATAAAACATGGGAAAAAAGGAGAGTTATTCAACAACAGATATTCAGAACATTGTTTCATGACGTCATTAAAGTGTATATCATTAAACATCGATGGATTAAATAATCCTAATAAGAGAAGATCTTTGAACAAACATCTTAATTTGCATAATTCTCAATTAATATTTGTCCAAGAAACTCATTTACTAACTGAAGATGTTACAAAATTGGAATCCAAATCTTACAAACTTTTGATTAGCTCAGAACATACAAAAAAAGGAGGCGGCCATACTATGGAAAAATACATCACCTATGCCTAAAATAATTGATACCTACAAAGACAACAAGGTGATGTTATCTTCAGTTATTATAGAATTTAATAAGAAAATTTTGACATTAATAAATATGTATTGGATTCCTGGCATTGGACCTACAACAGTGAAACAACATATAGAACATATAGTTCAGTTTTCTAAGGGTAGTATTATTCTTGCTGGGGATTTTAATTGTATTTCTGACATAAAAGACTCTAGTACCAATGATAAAAGGAAAATTCCAACTATAGCTAAATTATTGAATGAATTTTCAGATTCATATATGATGAAAGATATTAACAACTTTACTGATGCTAAGTCACTGTTCTATACATTCTACTCACATAGGCATAATTCATATTCAAGAAAAGATAGGGTATTAATTTCCAATAACTTAACTGATTTCTTATCAAACCCAAAAGTGATTTCTTGTCCCCTTTTGGACCATAACTCCATAACATTTGATTTTATACTAAACTCCACATTTAATGTTCAAATTAAAAGGATACCAGCCTACATAATTAAACTGAAAGATTTTATTGATTTCTTCACTGCAGAAGTACAAAATATACAGGGAACTTTTGAAGTATACATTTGGGATGCTCTAAAAGCTTACCTATATGGTAAAATTATTGATTGGTATAAAAAGAAAAAAATGTCATGGGATAAAGACCTTCAAGATATACAAACAAAGTTAGATACTTTAAGGCTTGATGCTTCAAGGAATCCAGATAAGAAAGATAGAATGAACAAAATAAATACTTTAAACAATAAATATATGGAAGTTTTAAACCATAAAGTCATGATAAATCTTGAAAAATATAAACTTATAACTTTTTCTATAAATCCTAGATCCATGAATATACTAGCTAACAAGACTAAAAGATTAAATAAACTTCACCATATTAAAAAAAATCGATTCTCCAACAAAAAAAATGGTATCTGATTAACCAAATATATTAAGTGAATTTAGAGATTTTTTTTAATTAAACCAACCCAATGATAGCATTAATAGTATAAAAGATATAAAATCTTTTATAATAATATAAAGAGGTTCTATATTAGAACATCGAAGTTTCAAAACTTCGAATGTTCTAATATCAACCCCTATTCAATGAAAGCTGAAAATATCGAAGCAACAGAAAACCAAATATTTTCCTAGGGAAAGAATTCGGTTGTCTGTTTCTGTTGCTTCTGTATTTTCAGCGCTGTGGTGGAAAGTTACGGGTCAGGTTCAGATAAGTGTGCGATTGAGTGCAGGTTAGGTTAGTTAGGGTTAGGGTGCGGGTTAGGTATGTGTGTGATTGAGTGGACGTGAGGGTTAGGGTGGATTAGCTGAGTTAGGTTTAGGGCACAGATTAGGTATGTGTGCGATTGTGTGGACATGAGGGTTAGGTGAGTTAGGGTTAGGGCATGGGTCAGGTAAGTGTGCGATTGTGTGGACATGAGGGTTAGGGCGGGGTAAGTGAGTTAGAGTTAGGGCGATGGTGAGGTGAGTGTGCGATAGAGGCAGACCTTAGGGTTAGGGTTTGGGTTAAGGTAAGTGGATAGTTAGTGGTGTGTGTATAGTTTAGTGTAGGGTTAGGTGTAAGATTTTAGGTGTATGTGTGTGGATTGCTTGTTTGTTTGGTGTGCTTGTGTTGTATGTATGTGTTTTGGAACAGCAATTTTTTTCCCTAGGAAAAAATTCGCTGTTCTGTATGTTCGATGTTTTCAGCTTTCGCTGAATAGGGGTCGATATTAGAACATTCAAAGTTTTGAAACTTTGATGTTCTAATATAGACCCTATAAAGAACAGACTATCTGAAGCACAAATAAAATGAATAGATAAATAAATATCTTTTAAAGAAGTAAAAGATCAAATAATGAAACTTAAGCAAAATAAAGCTCCTGGTAACGATGGTATCATTTCTGAAATCTACAAGGTTTTGCCTGCTAAAGTGTTAACTCTATTACATACAGTATTTAATATAGCTCAAAATAACATTATACCTCCCTCTTGGAAGTACACATTTATTTCCCCATACTAAAGTCTGATATAAATTCTGTAAAATGTGCTTCATATAGGCCCATTTCATTATTAAACACAGACTATAAAATGTTCATGTCTATTTATGCTGATAGACAAACATTTTTTATCATACCTGGTAGATATGGATCAAACAAGTTTTATAATTAATAGAACTTCTTATGATAACATCAAAAGAACAATAACTTTAATTGAATCAGTAAAAGCCTTAAATAATAATTTGACTATTGTTAGTTTAGATAATAACTGTGCTTTCAACTCAGTTAATTGGAACTATCTTTTCATCTTATTGAAGGACTTAAACTTTTCTAATAGTTTTATTACCCTTATAACTCAATTATATAATGAAAGTCAAGCCTACATAAAAATAGGTACAAGTATATCCCAGAACATACCCATTGTAAAGGAACTAGACAAGGTTGCCCTCTATCTCCACTTTTATTCACATTAATTATGGAACCTTGGGTTAACCTAATAAGGGATAACAATACTATACAAGGATATAGGTTAAATTGCAATGAAACATCAAAAATCCAAATGTTTGCTGATGATGTATTAATCACTCTTGGTGGTACTAACCCTACCTTACAAGAATTGTTTAAAAATATGGATATATTTCAAAAAAGTTCTGGTCTTAATTTTAATAACTCTAAAACACAGATTCTTCTAATTGGTTCCAAAAATTATAATATACATGACCAATATAAAAATATATACCTCAGTCCCAACAAATAACATATTTAGGTATAATTATAGCAACCAATATTAAAGACATCTTACACCTAAATTATAGTAAAAGTATAACAATAACAGAGACTCTAATTAGTAAGTGGAATAAGATTTTATTTACAATGGATGAAAAACTTTCCATTATAAAGATGATCTTGCTTCCAAAGATCTTATACGTAATGCAATCTATTTCTATTCCCCCTACAGGCTCTTTTAATAAAAAATTTAACACACTGATTAAGAACTTTTTATGGCATCCGATAAAACCTAGAATTGCATTGTCCTATCATATGTATAGCTGGGAAAATGGAGGTATATCTTTACCAAATCTAGAACTTTATATTCAATTTTGTCAGTTATTAAAACAATTGTTTATCTTATAGATGGAGAGTATTTTGCAAAATGGAAATAAATTATGTTAAATTTATCCCAAAATACCAAAAACACAGATAAACATCTAGCACAGTTAATAAATAATTCATTTATATGGAATTTGAAAGAGTATTTTTCCAATCATTCCATTCAAATGCTTAACTCTATTTATGTAATTTTAATTCTAAGGGCCTTTAAAAACTATATATTTGGGTTTAGAATCTGTGAAAATTGGCTGTTCCTCATCTTCCCTATTGCCTATACACAAGGCATAATTCTATCTGCAGATCATTCTAAAATGTATTTAAACAAAAACAATCTTTTGGCATCAAATGTTAAATAAAAATTAGGCAAAATCTATTAATGCTCTTATAGATGTATATCATATATTTATAAAGCAATTAAGCAAGATCTAGATGTATATTCAGATAATTCTTCAGTCAGCCAGCAAAACCACTTCCTCCATTAAATGGAGATTCTTCACATGGAGATTTTTACATAAATCTTTCATCACACCTCAGAAAATGAGTAAGATAACTAAACAAGATATTGTTTGCTGGAGATGTAATGCAGTAACAAATGTTTATTGGAATCATATATTTTATGACTGTGTACTATTAAAGAAATTTTGGGAAGAAGTTAACACTTTTTTACAGGCAATTTTTACAGACAATTTTCTGCTTACAAAGTCACATGTATTATTCAATACACCTGTCCCAGACTGTATAAATAAAAACAAATATTCTTTGCTCTGGTCTATACTATCCATTGCCATGAAAATAATTAAAAGAAATTGGAATTCCTCATCAGCTCCCTCATTTAATGAGTTTAAAGGTATTCTCTTAGAAATATCTAAGTTAGAAATGTTAACTATCAAATCTAAATCTACAAGGAATACAAAATTATATTACAAATGGGAAAATGTACATGAATTATTAGTTAAAGTACTGGATAAATGAGTAGTGCAGTAATATTTCCTTTTTTTAACCTTTTATTCTTTGTTTTCAGTTTTTCTCTGCCAAACCTAAATTAATTGATCTTGTTATTCGATATATGGTGAACATCATTTTACATAGTTTATTGTGCTATTATAGTTATTGTATTATTTTTTCTTTTTAAATATTGTAATTTTAAAAATTCAACTTATTCAATGTTTTTCAAAATATCTGTTCATTATATTAATGTTTTCAATAAAGCTGTTTAAAAAAAAAAGAAATGAATGTTCAAAGGAAATAGCTTTTTATAGCACCTTTATTAAATTATCACTAAAGACATAGACACACAAACATTAAGAGTAAAGAAAACAAACACACTGACATTTATCATTCATACACTATACATTACATATATGTTTTTTAAACATTCATTTATTACAGTGAATGAGGACATAAGAGCAGAAGCCAAAGTAGCTCCAATTGCAGAAAATATCAATGAGAACAACTTACAGTGGTTCAGGCACATTTGCAGAAAAGCAGAAGACAATCCGATGAAGAAGATTAGGAAAGACAGGAAGAAGGTAAGAGAAAATGAGGGTAACCAGCAAAGAGGTGTGAGAGAGGATCTGTGACAGTCAGGCATGAGTGTTGAAGAAGGCAGGAGTGTGGCATTGAATCGAGAGAGATGACTCCATGTAGAAAATGGGAAAAAGGAGGTTGATGATGATTCATTAATTTCAAGTTTACATAAATTACTCATTTCCTGCCTTCCCTTAAACCTCACTCCTTCCCTTGAACATTATTCTGCATATATTGTCCCTACAAGTTCCATTTATTTCTGTATAATTTGCACCTTTCCTTTTCTAATTATCCCACCTCTAGCTGTTTAACATACTTTACAATATTCAGCTCTTCAGTTACAGTTGTTTTAGATTTTGATTTCTATAGTGTAGTAATTGCTTTTAGGCAGCCAATAGCATTACATTTAGTAAAGCCTTACTTTGTATAGGCAATACAGATCATGTGTCCCAGCTCAGTAGAATAAGTTCCTTGGTTACAGCCATTTGCTCCCCCAACATTTCTGACGGAGAACTCTGTAAAGAATTTTTAAAAGCTGACAACTCATTACTCCCCCCCACAAAAAAAAATGTTCACAATTACCTCTCTCTTTTCCACCACACACTAAGCATTTCCTATCTACCTAAGAAGGGTATAAAATAGCTATCCAAATACTTCCAAGCAAAATTCTAAATCTTCTGGACTTTGTCCACACTTGGGAGTCATACAGATGTCCTTCAGTTGCTCTTTTGTAAATTGCCTTTCTAGTCTGTCTTCCCAATTTTTAACATCCTCTGATTAATTCTTAAAGTATGCAATATTTTAATGCCTTGCTAATTTCACCCTTGTAAACAACAGCTTCCATTTTAGATTCAACTAAAAAGTCTACCTGAGCTGGTCTTTCACTTAGCATTCCTATGTCCCTTTGTCTTTGCCTGTACTCTGATATCAATATCTGTTAGGGAAGGCACTCTCTAAACTGCAGTTCAAGCATCTACTTTGTCACAACCCACTTTATTACCTTTCACTCTCAAGTTATTTACTCCCAATAACTTGGTTCCCTTGACAGTTTTCTCCAGTAAATTCTAGCCCCTTCTTGTCTGTTTTCTATATGCTCACTTGCAGTTACCCAACTGGAAAAATCTCCTGTCTTCATCCCTATGCTACTTTTGTTCTTAGAATGCTTTCCACAACTTTATGAATATAATATTCTGTATGTTGTTATTTTCCTTAACGATATGCATCCAAAATCCTATTCTCTACTTATTTCTTGAATCTCTGCCTCATTTCATTGTCATCCCTTTTCACTTTGATTCATAACCTTCTGCTTGCATATTTTACACACACACACATACATACATATATATATATATATATATATATATATATCGGCCTTAACTGCTTAGCTCTAAAGTATCCAATCAGATCTGTCAACATAAACCACCTTGTTCTGTCAGGAGAATCAGTTTATCCCGGTTTACCTTCATAAGTGCGTTATTCACACAAACGAATCTACTTTGTGCGAAAGGAGGTTTTCAAATTGGCAAAACCTCAAAAAAAATTGTCCGAATGTGCAGTGGGCGAATGCACATTGGCATTTGCTCATTGCAGATTCGACATTTTGGGTGCGGATTTCACTATAGCGGGGATCGGGAAATTATCCCTTTCCCCACTGTAGTGCAATCTCGGAGTTAGTATATTAAAGTAGGGGGGTGTGGGGGACACAGGCGGGCTTGCCACCCCTGCATTACGATGTGTCTTCGACATTTTAGTTTGAAAATCAGTGAATCTGCTGTTCGATTTGCTGATTTTCAAACTACTGAGAATGCCGAAGTTTAAAATTCCTGCATTTGGTTTGCCCAAATGAATGATCAATGTAATTTCCGACAATATGAAGGTAAACCATTTATCCCACATAACTCTTGACCTCTTCACCTCTTAAATAAATTCTTTCAACTCATTATTAATTATTGTTCACAATTTCTTGTATGGCTGATAAAAATATGACTGAGCTGTATGTAAAACTAAAGGGACTAAAAACATTTCCACTGCTTGTATCTTACTATCCATATCTTGTTACATCCTGTTTATAGCTTAAGTCTGCAGGATGTTGACCTGTTCCTGGTATAAGTTCAGACAGAAGACAAGCCTGCAAATTTTGAATTAGATACTGAAGTATAATAACCTTGATAGCTGAACAGAACTTTGGAATAATTGCTAAAGGATTTTGCAAACTGCTGATCTTGCATGAAAAACATCTGCATGCCACCGTATACAATAGAAGGAATTTGTGATGTAATGGGGCTTATAAAGAACATAAGCTAGGATTATCTTTGATAAAAAAACTGAGGCACTTGCATCAGCCTACTTAACAGGGATCAGATAAATAAAATAAATTGACTTGTGAAAAGTTTGTCTCTTACATTTCAAAAATGAAGTTTTAGAAAAGGTGCTTATGAAACATGAAATTGCATTTAAAGAAGAAATGAGAATGTTAAATGGAATTACAGCTAGTTTTCATGTTCCAGCAGAGAAAAGTCTATATTCCTTAAGCCTGGAAGGTATTAAGCTAATGCTAATGCACTGAGTTTAGTTATCTGTTAAAACAAATACAGATTTGGATAATTTCTAATTATGTAGATGGTATGGGCAGTATTCCAATACATACTGAGCAAATTAAACACTGGACTTACTGGGATGTAACTGGGTCATAAGTGCATTAATATATTTTGAAGTGATGGCCTAACATATCTGAGGCAAATTTTATGGCATATTATTCCGAAGACTAGCATTAAATGAGAAAGATAATGATGTGTTAAGGGGGCCCAAAGTTATAATCCATCTATCCACATATTTAATCTAATATTGAAAAAGATACATTTAAATTATCTTGGAATGCCTAGAATAAACAAGTGAAGCCAAATTACATGTGTGGCGTGGATCAGGATGTGGAAAAGAAGAAGATATATGTAATGAATACAAGCCAATAATAAATCACCATTGTATTTACCTTTACAACCATGGACATAGTCTGAGAAGCCATGGACTACATGTGGACTATACTCATCTGTTCTTTGTAAAGATGCTTGTCAGCTTGATAGATGCTCATTCAGCATAGATAAACAAACATATGTGTTATAATCTCCGCTGTTTCTCGTTCATTTATTTGATAATAGTTTTATCATACATGGTATTCTACATGTATGGCAATAGAAGTGTCTGGCTTGTGAGTTAGTAAGACAGAGACATAAAATGCATGTGTTGTAACCTTATGTTGAGTTGTAGTTGTATAGTCTAAATGCTCAGAGATTAAACTGTGAGAGAAAGTGTACCAGTGTACTCATGTCATGCAATGTCATGAGGTTAGCTCATAGAGGTTTGGTATAAAACCCCAAAATTCAGGGTTTGTTTCTTACATTGGGAAGGGAAGTTGGCCAGTCTTAAAATGGCACACGAATGCAGCTAGCCTAGTACTTACATATGAACCTATTAGCACTAAAACTTTGTTTTCCATATAATATCTATATGTCTAGCTATATAGCTATCCATCTATATATAAATGTATGTATTTATGCATGTATATACATATAATATATATATATATATATATATATATATATATATATATATATGTGTGTGTGTGTGTGTGTTGTGTGCGTGCATGTGTGGCAGGGAGCAATATATATATATATATATATATATATATATATATATACACAATGGATATAAAAAAATTACACACACACCTATTAAAATGCCAGGGTTTTGTGATATGAAAAAAATGAGACCACGATAAATCATTTCAAAACTTTTCCCACCTTTAATGTGACCTATAACCTGTACAATTCATTTGAAAAACAAACAAATCTGTTAGGGGGAAAATATAAAAAATAAAAAAACATACAATAAGCTGGTTGCATAAGTGTGCACACCCTTAAACTAATATTTTGTTGAAGCACCTTTTGATTTAATTACAGCATTCAGTCTTCTTGGGTACGCACCTGCCATTAATTAAAGAGACTCTGATTAACCCCAAATAAAGTTCAGCTGTCCTAGTAGGATTTTCATGGCATTTACTCAGTTGCCTGCTACAGCAAAAGCCATGGTTTGCAAAGAGCTTACAAAGCATCAAAGGGATTTCATTGTTGAAAGGTATCAGTCAGGAGAAGGGTACAAAAAAAATTCCACAGCATTGGATATACCATGGAATGGAACACAGTGAAGACAGTCATCAAAAAGCGGAGGAAATATGGGACAATAGTGACATTGCAAAGAACTGGATGTGCTTCCAAAATTGATGAAAAGACAAGACAAAAACTGGTCAGGTAGACTGCCAAGAGACCTACAGCAACATTGAAGGAGCTGCAGGAATTTCTTGGAAATACTGGTTGTGTGCCACATGTGACAACAATCTCCCATATTCTCCATAAGTCTGGACTATGGGGTAGGGTTGCAAGATGGAAGCCTTTTCTTACACAGAAAAACATCCAGGCCCAGCTAAAATTTGCAAAACAATACATCAAGTCTCCCAAAAATATGTGTTGAAAATGTGTTATGGTCTGATGAGACCAAGGTTGAACTTTTTGGCCACAATTCCAAAAGGTATGTTTGCCGCAAAAACAGCACTTTGCATCACCAAAAGAATACCATCCCAACGGTGAAGCATGGTGGTGGCAGTATCATGCTTTGGGGTTGCTTTTTTTCAGCTGGAACTGGGGCGTTAGTCACGGTGGAAGGAATTATGAACAGTTCCAAATACCAGTCACTTTTGGCCCAAAACCTTCAGGCGTCTGCTAGAAAGCTGAAGCTGAAGAGGAATTTCACCTTTCACAATGACCCCAAACATACATCCAAATCAACAAAAGAATGGCTTCACTAGAAGAAAATTAAAGTTTTGGAAAGGCCCAGCCAGAGCCCAGACCTAAATCCAATAGAAAATCTGTGGGGTGATCTGAAGAGCGCTGAGCACAAGAGATGCCCTCACAATCTGACAGATTTGGAGTGCTTTTGCAAGGAAGAGTGGGCAAATATTGCCAAGTCAAGATGTGCCATGCTGATAGACTCCTACCCAAGAAGACTGAATGCTGTAATTAAATCAAAAGGTGCTTCAACAAAGTATTAGTTTGAGGGTGTGCACACTTATGCAACCAGCATATTCTATATTTTTTATTTTTTATATTTTTTCCCTAACAGATGTTTGTTTTTCAGTTGAATTGTACAGGTTATAGGTCACATTAAAGGTGGGAAAATTTTTTTAAATGATTTATTGTGGTCTCATTTTTTTATATTACAAAAACATGGCATTTTAACAGGGGTGTGAAAACTTTTTATATTTACTGTGTTTGTGTATATATATATATATATATATATATATATATATATATATATATATATATATGTATATATATATATATATATATATATCTATATATATATATATATATATATATATATATATATATATATAAATATATATATCGATATATGGTTCCCCTTCAAAACATCTAAAACCCATAACATCTAAAATCAAAACATCAAGACCATAACATCTAAAATCCATAACATCTAAAATGTATAATATGTAATAGTATATCATCAAACACGTAAATGTTATAGTTTAATCTGTTAATCTTTTGATATCACTATGAGATGTAGTTTTTATGTCTATAGTTATTATTTATATAGTGTAGGAATTTATAATATTTATTTAGTGTTTATTTTGCCACTCTGTATGTGTTTTTTTGGCCATACAGGTAAGTGATATAGACATTATGTGTACATTCTTTATGGTGATTGTGATACAGTGGGGTTAGGAAATTAACTTTTTCCAACTGTAGTGCTATCTCAGAGTTGGTTTATTTAATTTACGGGGGGGTGCAGGGGGGCTTGCCCCCCCTGCAGAAACGTCGGAAAAAGTGTATTTGTTAGTCTGATGTCATTATATATGGATGGGGATGTTATTTTTATGTGATTTGTTTCGATGTTGTGATGCATTTTAGATGTTATGAAATTCAATGTTATAGGTTTTAGATATTTGGGGTTTTAGATGTTATGGTTTCGATGTTATGATTTTAGATGTTATGGGTTTTAAAAGGGAACTATATATATATATATAAATATATATATATATATATATATATATATATATATATATATATACATCTATCAACATCACTCTTAGAAAATTACTTTATTATACAAACACATAAAAATGCAGGTTCATACCAAAATAAAATGTGTTATTGCTTAGTACCTTCAACCCAGTCCCATACAGCTGGGTTACAGTTTCAAGCAGTGTGTGTGTGTGTGTGTGTGTGTGTGTGTGTGTGTGTGTGTGTGTGTGTGTGTGTGTGGAAGATAGAGCTACTGAGAGGTTTGGGGGATACTCCCGGGTATTCCCCGAACCTCTCAGTAGCTCCATCTTCTGGATTCCTATAACAGGAATGATGTTCAGCTCCCTCACAGTCCTTGCAGTGTCTTTTTCAAGGTTTTCCTTCACTTCTGCTGTCTCTTTTTCAGACTATTGCTCAGGACTTCAAATCCTTTCAAGAAGTGCAGCTACACACTGCAGGAGTTCTCTTCAGTCCCCCATTCATACACCTTTAATTGTTTCATTAAGTAAATCTCCTCTGGTTAATACAATAGAGTTTCTCTCTGCTCTTAAAGATACATGCCCTCTATGGTAACTAAGCATTCTTAGCTAAAGTAACAGTGTTTCATTCACATCAAATTTGAAGAGTCATAGATATACAAAGTCCAATGAGTTTTATGACCATTTATGTCCTGCCAGTACCCACCCCCTCCTTCAGGTCGCACGTCCTTTATCTTACAGTGTTATAGCAGTTAAGCCCAAAATAAATGTGTGACTAACCAACCAGTCATCTAGGTTGTGTTTAAAAGTAGTGAGTCGCAATGCTTAACATGCAGGGGAAGTGTATTCCAGAGGTCTGGGAAATGCTAGGTTATAAACTTGTCCTTCCACCAAGTTTTATTTATCTGTTGGTAAAGACTTAGGTCCTTTTTTAGATATCGGTGGAGCCACTGGACTTGAGGAGATACAGGATGTCAAGGACCAATGGGTCTTTAATGACACAGTAATTGAGAGAGAGATCTCTCCTCAAAAGTCTATAAGATACTGAATAAATGGACTGAGCTTGATAGCTTATGGACTTTAGGCCTGTGATCCTTTTAGTTAGGAATATTTAGTGTCTTCTAACCATTTGATATGTTTAGTGAGATACATCCTCAAGGAAGATTTGTACTTTATAATTGGTCTGATCAATGCTGAGTTAGTATAAGGGAATGATTACCTCTTTAAAACTCAAAGGTATTCTTTCTGCAACTAGCTGTGCTAAATAAAAGGGTTATGTGACAACCGTTTCCATATGATGGTCAAAAGAGATTGTATTATCAACTCATATTCCTAGGTCCCTGAGTATATTTTCATTTTGTAGTAGTATGTTGTCTATTCAGTATTGTGAGGGGAAGAATTGTCCGCAAAAAGTGATGATAGCACACATTTTAGCATTTAGTTTGAGACCATTTTAGTACACCAAGAGTTTACTATGTTGAGTTCATTCTGGAAGGCCAGGATATCACTGGATGGCTTAACAATAACCCCAGTTTGCAGTCACCTGCAAACTTTGCTAAACAGAGGTCTTGGCTATCTGATTGGAAATCTGAGAAGGATAAAACAGAGAGGTCTGAGCACTAAGCCCTGAAAGACACAGCTGTCCATCATGTTTCCTTCTTTCAGATGAAGTGCCTGCACTCATACTTCATGGGTTCTGTCCTTCAGCCAGTATGCTATCCACTGCAGCAGTTCTATATACACTGTTTACATTCAGCTAGTTTACTATCCACTACAACAGTTCTATATACACTATTTATATTCAGACAGCTTGCTATCCACTACAACAGTCCTATATACACTATTTACAATCAGCCAGTCTGCTATCCACTACAACAGTTCTATATACACTATTAATTTACAGCCAGTTTACTGTTCACTACAACAGTTTTATATACACTATTTACATTCAAACAGTTTGCTACCATATTTACAAACTTTTGGGTTACTTGTACTTTAATATTTTATATCTGCTGTGTACTATGTTACCTTGAACCCCAGCTTGAAATAACAAATTTCATGCCCTCAAAAGACTTTGCAGATTGTAGCTGGACAAATCAAGCTGGTGTTGTACTTCAGACAGCTGTAGCCTATTTCTTGCAGTTCTTGCCTCCTGCAGTATAATCAGTATTTCCTCAAAATGAGGCACAGGTAAAATGTCTAAGTCTGAAATGCTACTCAGCCTCCTCAAATCACTGCAAACATTCCTTGTTTCATTAAGTTTTAGGGCTAATGCTGTGGTGGATGCATTAATTTTTAGACTCCTCTATTATCTCTTTTTTAAAAGAGTTATTTACTGCTTCCTGCATGTCTATTCTTTGTAACTCTTGCATTTAGTAAGACTTCAAGTTAACCTTTTCTCTTGGAAATGCTTTGAATATTGTGTTGAATCATTTTTTTTTACGTCAGCTAGCACTGAAAACACATGCTTGCTTCTTAACAAAATGTTTTTTCTGTGCTTAGATGATGTATAATCTACTTGAACTTCAGGCATAAAAGCTTTCTTTCTTCTCTTGAGTTACTGCTTTCTGCTGCTAAACAAACTACACATTTGTGCTTTCTTTAAACCATTAATATGGGGTATCCGTTCTGGTCTTCTCTTATCAGTATGCCTAACCCTAGGTAGTTTACCTCATTTTACTTTTCTGTTGTTTCATAGGTTCATAAGTTCATAGGTTGGTACTAAGCTATCGGCCCTAGGGCCTATACAAGCCTAGCCATAACAATTTCCTAGCTATTTCTTCACACAATATTTACTTCCTTAGACCCCTTTCTAGCAGGGCGACTGACATGATCCCCGGGGTGAATTTCCTATGTCCCATCCAATCGTCAAGGTTCCTTTTGAAGAGGGCCGAAGAGGCGCTCTGCTTAACATGTATGGGCAGTCTGTTCCAGAGTCTGGGGAGTCTCTGGGTCAGGAATCTATCCCTCCAGCATGTTTTGTTCATTGTGATGACCAGGTTTAGATCCCTGGAGTGTGTGGCTCTGAGAAACTGGTATTTCTTTAAGTGTAGCATGTCCAATAGCTCTGGGTTTGACATGGCCTTGTATGTTAAGCAGAGATCGCCTCTGAGTAGACAATATGTGACAGAGTATAGCTGGAGTTTTTTAGACGGTCAGCATAGGGCATCTGATTTAGGCCTGTGATTCTTTTAGTCAGGTATTTCTGCGGCCTTTCCAGTTGCTGCAGATGTCTTGAGAGGTACGTATCAAATGAGGCATTGTATTCTATAATGGGTCTAATGAGGGATGAGTACAGTGGGACAATGACCTCCTTTTTTCTGGATGAAAAGCCCTTAGTGATGAGGTGTGCCACATAAAAGGATTTCCTGACTGTTGTGGCGATGTGGTTATCGAAGTTGAGACCACTGTCCACCTGTGTCCCTAAGTCTCTTATCACACTTTCGGTGTTTAGTGTACTGCCACCTATATGGTAATTCACGGATACATGTTTTTTCCCAAAGGGGATAACTATATATTTCTTGGTATTCAGCTTGAGCCCATGTCTCTGGCACCAAGCATCTGTTTCTGTAAGGCCCTTTTGTAGAATATCCACATCATTTTGGGATTCACTAATGGCTCTCACTTTGCAGTCATCTGCGAACTTTCTTAGCCAGAGTCCCTTAGTGTTAGCCTGTACTTCAGAGAAGTAGATGACAAACAAGAGCAGTCCCAGGACTGAACCCTGAGGTACTCCACTTGTCACTTGTCTGGAGGTGGATTTGTAGTCGCCTACTTTTACAGTGTGGGTTCTGTCAGTAAGCCAGTTGGCAACCCATCAAGTGACATAGGGATTAATGCCCAGCTTAGTAAGGTTATCTATGATTACAGAGTGGGGGATGGTGTTGAAGGCCTTGGAAAGGTCCAGATAGGCTGTGTAGACTGCCTTACCCTCATCCACAGCTCTGCAGACTGATTCAAAGAAGTCAATCAGGTTCAGGAAACAAGATCAGCCCTTCACAAACCCAAACTGGGTGGGGTCCAGTGTTTGAAGGTTGCCAATGTCTTTGTTTATAAGTTACATGATAATACATTCCGTGGTCTTGCAGATCAGGCTCATCAGACTGATGGGGCGGTAGTTCCCAGGATCCAAGGTGGATCCTCTCTTGTGGAGTGGGATAACTGTAGCTGTGTGCCACTCAGTGGGCACGAAGCCTGAGGTGAGACTATGATTAAACATGACACTTAGGTGAGGTGCCAGTTCATTTTGTAGTTCATGTAGTACACAGCCTGAGATGTCGTCTGGTCCCATGGATGCTGTATTCTTAGCTTTGGAGAGTGCAGTTTTTACCTGTGTGGCCATTATTACCAAATTTGGCAGTCTTTTGGAATTGAGATTGATTTCAAATAATCCTTACAATTTAGCCAATATTTTGTTTTCTGTTGATGGTACCAAAAACAACATCCAATTTCTAGCTTTAAATTCCTTATGTTTTCCCATACATGGGGCATCCCCACTTTTAGCCTACCTTGTACGTTGTTATAATATTCTATGACATTTTGAAATTAGATTTTCTCTTCTTCTTCCTAAGTTCCTCTGGTAATATCTAACAGTCCACGAAGGTGCCCGCAATACAATAACTCAAAAGGACCAATCCTCTGTCAGTTAGTAGAGAGAATTAAGGCTCTGAATTGATAATGAACTGTTTCCTGTAACTACCAAGTACAGGAATAGATTCCTTCCACCTCTATTTGCTACTGTGAAACTTTGAGTGTCACTAAACCAGACAATGCTTGGAATCATCCCCGAAAAGGGGAACATCTGTCTACTGGGCTTACTTCATTAAGAAATATGTATTAAAAAAACACTGAAGCTTGTGACAACCCGCGGTGGTGGTGCTGCAGTAGCGTTGTCGCCTCACAGTAAGACGCTGTCCGGTTCGATTCTCAGCTAGAGCGTCTTCTGCATGGAGACATGCGTGAATGGGCGTACCTTCATTGAAGGTTGTGCGTCAGGGCTGGTAACTCAGCACATAAAAATCAACTACCAATCATTAGCGGACCGGAGTTCCGCTGTGGCGACCCCTAACCGGGAAAAGCCGAAAGACACAAACAACAACTGAAGCTTGTGACACTTCTCTAATGGCAACAAGAGGTATGGCATTAATTGATTTCAGTCTTTGTAAGCCTCTTCAACATCTTTTTTCAGCCTAAACAATTGCATTTAAATGTGCCTTAGTAGCAGATTGCCAGCACCAGATAAATAGTTTAACCTGGAGTCTGAACAAAGGCAGGACTTTCATTCTTAGTTTTCAGATACAAATGTGTTTTCTTTTAATCAGACTGTTCAACAAATATAAAGAAAATACGTTCATCAGAGTCTTCTTACTTTGTCAGTATTTGAGTTTGCATTGTTTTCTAAACTGTATTTTTTGTAAAAGTGCATGTTTCTTCTGGTGTTTCTGGTGTTTTGTTACAGCATACAGTGTTTTGTTGAGACAAGTCAGTGAGATGGGGAAAGAAGATTAACACTGAAGACTTTAATTCTAGTTACAATATTTAAAACTCTATGCAACACAAATGATCTCAGCCCAGGTAACAGCTATTAATTACCGGAGTCATTTCTCACACTTGAACACTGAACTACAATTGTTACTTTGAAAAGAACAATTAATTCAGCTACATTTTCAAGCCTGTCATTCAAGCATCCCTTAAAATGTTGTTAAATAGATGGCCAGTAATAGAAATCAAAGGAAGCAAAGTAATTAAAAATGTGTATCGATGCTGACAGTGAAGAGTAGGCAGTCACAGCAATGCTGTCAACTGATGAGAGAAAACCACAGTAAATCATCCCTCATCATAAGGATTTCTTTCTGTCCCTCTGAAATGACATCAATTGGACTTTCCCGGTAAACAAATGTTAAATAAATAAAATTACTCTGGACAAAGAAAGTAACTGAAAACATAGCTTTTATTCAGCTCATAAGTTGCTCTATTCCAGGTTGTAAAACAATATCAACAGGAAAATTTCCAGGTACAGATTTTCCACTGTTTAATAAAAAAGTCCAGATAGAAAGTCAACTTCTTATCCAGCCAAGCTGTATCTGTTTATGATTCCAAATGCATATGTTACCCCTAAAACATCCATTTCCAGGCTCACAATTACACAGTTCCTCTACAGCTTCCCAATATAGGCAGTTGTAGACCAATGATATGTGGACTATAACAGCTCATTTGGGGATAACCTGTGGAGTGTGCATTGTGCAAGTATGTACATGTTTATTCAGCTAAAAGCTGGACCTTTCTGTCTTCAGCTTTCATTACTTTAAAAATCAGCCAGTATCTGGGAGGGTCTGTGTAGACTGAACATTGTTAGTGAGAAGTAACCAAAGGGTCCTGAGTTGGACTGCGTGCATTACTGAATAAACCTGTGCTGTATATAACTTCTGATTCACTGTCCCCTTGAACTTACATGAGTGGTATTTTGATGACACTGGACAAAGTAATAGAAAATACAGTTTAATTCAGCTTTAAATGCCTTTAATAAATTATCACTAAAGACACAGGCAAACATGCATTATTATAAAAAAAAAAAAAAACATATTAACATGTTTCCAGTTACATACTTTATACATCACATAACAGCCTATCTTGACCTCGCTAAGGCTTTTGACACCATCCCCCATTCTGAAATTAAAGCTAAACTCACTAAACTAGGTATAAATCCCTACATCACAAGATGGGTTGCCAACTGGCTCACTGACAGAACCCACTCTGTAAAAGTTGCAGACTCCAAATCTGACCTCAAAGCAGTGACAAGTGGAGTACCACAGGGTTCCATCCTGGGACCTCTCCTGTTTGGTATCTACTTCTCTGAAGTACAGGCTAACACAGAAGGCCTCTGGCTAATGAAGTTCACAGATGACTGCAAACTAGG
This sequence comes from Protopterus annectens, assembly GCF_019279795.1. Classification (NCBI taxonomy): domain Eukaryota; kingdom Metazoa; phylum Chordata; order Ceratodontiformes; family Protopteridae; genus Protopterus; species Protopterus annectens. The sequence continues at coordinate 1,742,108,549 of NC_056733.1, read as the reverse complement.
AGTCATAGTCAAGTCCCCAAATGATGTGGACATCCTACAGAAGGGCCTCGCTGAGACAGATGCCTGGTGTCAGAGCCATGGCCTCAAGGTCAATGCCAAAAATTGCAGTGTCATCCCCTTTGGTAAAAACTCTGTGCCCATGAACTACCACATAGGCAGCAATCTACTTAACACCGAATGCGTGATAAGAGACCTTGGGACCCAGGTGGACAGTAGTCTCTCCTTTGATAGTCACATTGCCACAGTAGTTAGGAAGTCCTTCTACGTGGCACACCTCATCATAAAAGGGTTCTCATCCAGGAATAAAGAAGTCATTGTTCCCCTCTACTCGACACTCATTAGACCCATCATAGAGTACAATGCCCCTTTTGGAATGTACCTCACAAGACATCTGCAGCAGCTGGAAAGGCCACAGAAGTACCTCACAAAGAGGATTACTAGCCTCAAACAAATGCCCTACACTGACCGCCTCAAAAAACTCCAGCTTTACTCCGTAATATATCACCTACTCCGAGGTGATCTCTGCCTAACATATAAAGCTATGTCAAACCCAAAGCTGTTGGACATGCTGCACCTAAAGAAATCCCAATCCCTCTGAGCTACACACTCTAGGGACCTAAACCTTGTCACCACAATTAACAGGACATGCTGGGGGGATAGTTTCCTGTCCCAGAGACTTTCCATACTCTGGAACAGGCTACCCATCTATGTCAAGCAAAGTTCTTCATTAGCACTCTTCAAGAAAAATCTTGATGAGTGGATGGAAAATAGGAAATACACCCCGGGGATCACTTCTGTGTCCCTGCTTGACAGTGGCACAGGAAAATAACTTTCTTGGGTGGCGTAAGCCAGGGAACCTTGTTGGCTAGGCTTACATAGGCCCTTGGGCCGATAGCCTAGTACCTACCTATGAACCTATAGTCATTCTTTATAACTATTCCCAGTACATTACATAAATCACTCAATTCCTGCCTTCCCTTAAACTTCACTCCTCCTTCAGAACATTATTTTGCATGTATTGTTCCCACAACTTCCATTTATTTCTATGTAATTTGCTCATTCCCTTTTCTAAATATCTTGTTTCCATTTCTTTTATCTATATTACAATATTCAATACTTCAAAAACAGTTGGTTTACACTTTGATTTCCATTTTCTAGTAGTTACTTTTTCCAGCCAACAGAATTAAACTTAACAATGACTCATTATGTCTAGGCACTCCAGATCCTGTGACCCAGCTGAAAAGAATCATTTCCTTAGTTACATCCATTTGCTCACCTAGTATTGACAGAGTTCTCTGTAGGGAATTTATAAAGTCTATAATGCAAGAAAAATCCATAGACTAGAAAAACGCAAACATGAATGCTTCATAATCACAGCAGTTTCAGCAATACAGCACTTTATTGAACCCGTTACATGATTAAACATTATAAGGCTTCTTCACATTCCCTGCAAAACGTTCATACATCCGTTTAAAAATTCTAAAATAACCACATTATCCATTGGTGCCTAAATAATTAAAGTCAATATGTAAAAAAAATCCATAAATACATTAAAAAGATACAATGTTAATAATGTTTATAGTCTAATAATTAAATACTAAAATAATTTCATTAAAAACTGCCCATGTAGTGTAAACTATTTCTAAAAACAACACTATCGGCATTGATACAATTTTAATTTTAAAAGACAAGCAATGGATAGTGCCCCATTAAGCCCTGGAGGGTTGTGTGCATTGAGACGTAATTGCCACAGCAACTCTTTCTTTCCTCTAAATATAACTACCCCCCAGGGATCCCCTCTGTGGTTTAAATCTAGATGTTCCAAAATAATAAAATTGAAACTTGTGCTCTGGATTTACACTCAAATGCTTAAAAAGAGCGTTGGTGCGTTTTTATTCTGGATCACATACAAATGCTCATATATGCTATCCCTCAGCATACACTCAGTTTTTCCTATGTAGAAAGCTGAGCAATCCTGACACAGGCGAGCATAAACAGTACCTTTTGACAAGCAATTGTATTTACCATTAATATACACTATTGCCCCTTTTATAGAAACTCAGTCTGTACATAAAATGTCTTTACAATAATTACATGTACCACATTTAATTATACCTTTCTCTTCTCCATCCCTCTTGTCCTTAGTAAGAAGATTCAAACATACTTTTTAAACTAATATCCCTCCTATAAAAAACTATTGGTTTGTCATCAAAAACCGTCCTTAAATCGGTGTTATCATGCACTATAGACCAGTTCTTATTCAAGACCCACCTAATAAAATCAGAATCCAATGAAAAAGGTAGTTATAAAACTACAATCATATGACGGCGCATCACTAATTACCTAAGTTTGACTAGTGCCATGACTAATAACTTCAACCTGTGTTTGTGCAATGGTATCTAGTAAAATTGGTTTGTAAAAACTTGTCTTCCTTTTACATACTACCTCATTCATTGAATCATTAATAAAGGCTTCTGGATACCCTCTCCTTAAAATCATATTCTTAAGCATATCACATTCTTCCAAAAAGTCTTCAGAAACCATAGACATTTGTGCTGCCCTATCAAACTGCCCTTTAATAACTGCTTTCTTCTGGTAAATGGGGTGGGAGCTAGAATAGTGAAGGAATGAGTTTGAGTAGGTTAGTTTCCGATAAATCCTAGCCATAATCCTTTTATTGATGTAATCCTTCATTAAATTCACATCCAGATATGAAATGGAATTCTTGCCTACATCATTGATAAACTGTATAAAATCGGTAGTTCCGATAAATCCTAGCCATAATCCTTTTATTGATGTAATCCTTCATTAAATTCACATCCAGATATGAAATGGAATTCTTGCCTACATCATTGATAAACTGTATAAAATCGGTAGTACCGTAGTCAGTTATGGCTTTTATGCTTTGCCAGAGACGTCTGGAGTCCCTTTGGTCAGAGAAGTGTCTCTGAATTTTACATCTCTAGGTCCTCTTAGCCTCCTTTATACCTCTACTTAGATTTGCTCTGGCCTCTCTTAGGGCATCCATGTCTTTTGATTTAAATGCAGCATCATGTGCCTTTGGGAGCTCATATACTTCACCAGATAGACAGGATTTCTGGTTAGCATGGATGGTGATACATTTAATGACTGTTATGTCATCAACATATTTTGAAATATAGGCCATTACAGATTCGATATACTGGACTGCAGTGGTGGTGCTGCGGTATTGTTGTTGCCTCACAGTTCGACGTTGCCCATTTGATTCTCAGTTAGAGCGTCTTCTGTGTGGTGACATGCGTGAATGGGCGTTCCTTCATTGAAGGTTGTGCATTAGGCCCGGCAAGCCAGCACGTAAAAATCTACTGCCAATCATTAGCGGACCAGAGTTCAGCTGTGGCGACCCCTAACCGGGGAAAGCCGAAAGACACAAACAAACAGATTCAGTATACTCCTCCAGGTCAGTATGGTGGTTCTTTACAGTTGCCTCTCTAAACACCGACCAGTTCGTAAATTTGAAGCAGTCCTGTAGTGCCAAGATTGCTCCCTCAGGCCATATGCTTACTTGTTTGGTTGTAGGTTTGCCCCTTTTCAACAGTGGTGTGTATGCAGGAAGCAACATGATGGCCAGATGGTCTGAGTTGCCCACATGTGGATAAGGTACTGCTTTGTAGGCCAGTTTTATGTGTGTGTACATCTTATCCAGAGTGTTCTCCCCTCTTGTTGCAAAGTTCACATGTTGATGGTAATGGGGTAATACGTATTTCAAGTCAGCTTCATTGAAATCACCTGCAATTATATGGGCAAACTCAAGGTTCATATTCTGGAGATCATTTGACAGATACAGAATGTTCAATGCCACATTGGTATTTGTACAAGGGGGATGTAAACAGCTTTTATGCTCACCCCACTGAATTCTCTAGGCAAGTAGAAGGGTCTGCATTTTAGTGACATGAATTTAATGTTCTCTGAGCAGTGAGAGGAGATTATTTCACAGTTTGTATACCAGTGTTGTTGATATACATAACCCCCCCCCCATGAGATTGATTTCTGTCAGCATGAAATAATGACATCCCCTCCACATATATTATACTATCATTTATATTTGAGTTCAGCCAAGTTTCAGTGAACACAGGTAAACTATTTCACACTTTAGATTGTGTGGAAAGATCCATCATTAAATAGTCCATTTTGCTCTCCAGTGAGCATACATTTGCCAGCAGCATGGAAGGAAGTGCAGGCCTGTGCAGATTTCTTTTCAGTCTGGCCTTAATTCCTTCTATAGAGTCTCTCTTTTTTGATCTTTCACATCTTTTCCTTTTAATATGCTTCCCATGTCTGATTGTCAACTGGTTAGACGTTTCTGCAGTTTTTACCATGTTCCAGTAAGATTCCAAGCTGCAGGAGTTCCTGGAGTACATTTGAGTTTACAGGCCTCTCTGCTAGCAGTTCATCAAGCATGCAGCACAGCAAGATATGAGATCAGATTTCCAGAAGATTCTCAGCATTGTAGTTAATCATACCTTTATTTGTAGTAAACTAGTCGTACTACTTGTAGTAGTTGTTAATAAAGTAGTTGCACTACTTATAGCAAACTAGTTGTAGTAAACAACTACAACTAGTCACCAGAAACAACTACACATATCACAAAAACATGTTCATTCAGTGATCATATAGGTAACACACAAACAAAGAAAAAATAAATCTCTATACTAAGTCTTTTGCATGGAGGAATATCTCCTGTGCTACTTATACATACGAACTCCAAGACTGTACAAACACAAAAATAAGGAAAACAACTGGTAGTATGTACAAAAAAAAAAAAAAAAAAGATAGTATGTAATACTGTTCCCTTTCTCTGTGTTTGTATGATCTCTAAGTCACCCAACTAGGGGAGAAATAGTTTCGCTCCTTGATTGCAACTTGGCATCATTAGCCACACATAACAAGATGGGAACTTGATGATTTGTACACAGTGAACTATCACATGCCCATTGGGTCCACAATCAGGTGTCCTGTTTCCATGCCACAATATATGGAGCCCAGTGTGATAAAATGAAACATTTGATGCCACAGGATTTTGGAACCAAGTTTTTATACCTTCCAGTGCCAAGTATTGAATTTATCATACCCTAGTCTTTCATGTATGCTATTTATTCACTTTTGATATTTTATGTAAATTACTTCTCCTGTATATTTCAATAGAGTGTGGTTCTATACTTTTTGCTGTAGTAGTACTTTTGTAGTTGTGTTCTTGGGTTTTTTCAAAAATTTTTTTTTTTTTGTTCATTAATACAACTTTTTTTTCTATTTTTGTGTATTTTTAATTGGTTGAAGGGAGTGGGTTTAGGAGATATTTGATTTAGTTTAGGTGTTATACCTGCCATTAATGCATAAGTCTGAAGTAACAGTTTCTGTATTCCTACTGAGGTCATATTTTGAATATCTGTAGATATTTGAATGTTTATTGACTTGTTTGTGGCATATTATTGTATTTTATGTGTTCTTTTATATGTTATTAATGCAACTTCTTTACTACCATTGATTTTTGTTAGCATTCTTAGTTTAATTTCCAAGTATTATTTTTTTCTTGATGTTTAGCAAGTTTTGTGGTTGCTTTAAGTGGCAAATGACTTTTTGAGTGTTGTTATTGTGTATTTTGTGTTGTCATAGGTTTGATTAGTTTCATTTTCCTCACAAAATGAATGGCAAATAGTATTTATTTGTGTTTTTGCTCTGTTAGATTTATGTGAATGATTTTTTTGTAGTGTATTTAATGTATTATCGTGTTGTTACATTTTTTTATATATCTTTTTCAATATTTGTATGCGTAATTTCAATTTGCAGGGAATCTTTATAATTACATTTTTTTCAAGATGGTATATGGTTTTCCCCCTCACAGATGTCAAAAGGAAAAGCAGATCCAGCTACCTTCATCCTACAGATGAACATTTTTGGTGATATCCTCAACCTGTTAATATTTTTAAAAATCATAATTTCATAGTTATACACTAGGCTAAAGACCACCAGGGCTTTTATAAGCCTAGCCATGCAATCCAACCCAATTGTGTCCCTATGTATCATCTTTTATTGGGAGGGGGTATATTAGTTAGGAAGTTTCTATAGGTTATGTGGGTGAGGGGGTAATGTTAGTTTGGGCATTACTGTCTGCCTCTGTCTCTCAGAGACACAGGTGCCAGACTTGGGGTGAATTTCTGATTTCCCATCCATTGGTTAAAGCTACTCTTAAATAGGGTTAGGGATGGACTCTGCTTCACACAGATGGGGAGCCTGCTCCAGAGCATGGGAATCTTCTGAGCCACATATCTGTATTGCCAACAATTCTTATTTATATCACAAGCAAATTTTAATTCCATAGCTCTAATGGTTCTGATGCTGTTCAATTTTTTGGGTATGCAAAAGGTCCATCAGAACTGGATCTGAAGATGCCTTGTATGCCTGGCATAGATAGCCCCTCAGTAATCTATAGGAGTCAGAGAATAGAGATAGGGCTTTAAGGTGATTTGTATATGACAGTTTGCTTATTCCCTGGATTTTCCTGGTAAGGGCCATTTGTGGGCATTCCAGCTGTTGCATTTGTCTGATCAGGTACATGCCAAATGGGGCATTATACTTAATGATGGGTTTGATAAGGGCTGCATAAATTGGCACCATGACTTCTTTGGAACCTGGATGCCATGCCCTTACATATAAGTTGGGTGATAAATGAAAAAAAAACTCCCTCCTCAGAACGCCAAACAACTTTTTCTTTATTAAAACAATAAAAATGCAAAGCTTTTGGGTAACAAATGACAGAAATATGTTTGTACTATCTTGACCACATGTTGGTGAAAGGCCAGATTACTGTCTACATATGCTTCCAGATCCCTGACTACCAGGTCAACTCTTAAGGCTATCTTATCAATGGCATAATTAGCCTGAGTTGTAGTTTTCCCAAAACCCACAATTTACTTCTTGGCATCGAATTTTAATCTACGTCATTGATACCAGTCATTTGCCTGTGTTAGAACCTCTTGTAAGATGTTTTTGTCATGGGAGAAATCCATGATAGCTCTCAATTAGCAGTCATTTGTGAACTTAGTCAACCAAAGGCCCTTTATATTAGCCTTTACTTCCAAGAAAACAATGCTAAATTGGAACAGTCCCAGCAGGGAGACTTGAGGAACCCCAGAGAGGTCCTGTCTGTGAACCAGCTGGCAATCCAATGAGTCATCTAGGGGTTTATGCCCAGTTTGATGAGTTTGTCAACTATACCCTAGTGGGATAGTGTATCAAACACCTTAGCCAGGTCCAGATAGGCAGTATATATAGTTTTCCACTCACCCATTGCCATGGTGACCTTCTCAAAGCCATCCAATAGGTTTAGTAGGTATGACCTTCCCTTGCCAAAAATAAACTGGGTTGCATGTTTTAAAATGCCCTCATATGGTGACAGTTTTCCTGAGCTAAAATGCTGGCAAGAATTAAATTTGCAGCTTAGTTTCAATTACATGCATCTACTGAATGAGTATTTTCATCCGGAGTAGGAATCCCTTTCCAGGGAAGTCAAAGAAAGGTTTGCTGAGCTGAGGGATACACACAAAGGAGAAATATATATATATATATATATATATATATATATATATATATATATATATATATATATAAATATATATATATATATATATATATAGAGAGAGAGAGAGAGAGAGCTCATGGAAGAACTACTCTGTAATATTTCACTCTATGAGCAGAGATTACAGAGTGAAAAGCTTAAGAAACTGAAAAGGGACTCACTGGACTTTCAAAGAGGCTATGTTTTTCCATGGCCCAGAGAGAACATATGCCGGTGGATCCAACAGCCTAAACCAACCCACAGGAACAATGCCTAGTCAGGGAGGGAGTTGCTAGAAGGAAGAACATCACAGGAAAGATATTCTGACCCCAGGATGTGGAAATGTGGATGCATCAGCCTCAGGGAGTGCTCTAGCAGCCACAGAGCTTGTTTCTGATGTTAGTCTCCTTGAACAACATGTAATGTCAGTTGAGTACTGGAAAAGGTACTGTATTGCCTTCAACCAGCATATTGAGTAGCTTTATTCCAAGGAATCAACAGGCTCTGATCATTAAACCAAAAACTCGACCTGTGGTTAACTCTAATGAAGCTTTGAACAGTGCTTCGGCTCTTACCACATCTCAGTCACTGAACTCTGTTTTTTAGAGAAAGCTTTGCCTATGCGGCAGGAGAAATGGAAGGAGCATTCACAGAGCCAGCAACACAGGCTGAGGACAGTGTCAGACAGTTCAGCAAAACAGAGGAAACCAGACAGAAGAGGATGGCAGCAGGTGATCTAGTTTTTAATTTATCATCATTCGAACTAACTAAAGAACAGGTTGCTGTACTGAATAAAGGACTTTCCTTTATTCCAGCAGTTAAAACAGATTTAACAGATGTCTTTTTGGACTTGAAGATGTTTGCTAGAAATGTAATGTTAAATGTGATATTTCCAGACAAAGTTCAGTCGCATGACTTATTTAAGAAATCAAGTGTTTTTACTCCTGGATTTAAACCAGCCTTAGAGGCTTTTTTGAATGTATGTGAGAATGACCTAAGGAATTGTTTAGCAAATAAGTGTAATGGCGCAACTTTTTATAATTTGACCTCCAAAGAAATGGAAGCTTTGCATGATTTAACTAAGGCACAGCATTTAATGATTAGACCAGCTGACAAGGGTGGAGGGATAGTGGTCCTAGACAAAAGTAGTTACATTGAAACGATGTCTAGTATGTTAAATGATGAAGAGGTTTATATGAAGTTGCAAAAATCAACTTTTATTTATATGATTTGCTGATAATGAATCAGACTGATTACAGTTTATATACCTACTTCACAGTCAACCATCCCAGAATACCCATTATTTATGGATTACCAAAAATGCATAAAGATGCTGTCAACCCCTTCTCAGACCTATAGTTTTGGGGAGAGGGTGGCTGACTGAGCCCATCAGTATATATGTCGAAAAGCAACTTAGATTGATTCTTGACATTATTACAACTGTGTTGAAGGATACCAAGCAATTCCTACAGGACCTATATCAATGGTCAATAAATCTGGATGATTTGAATGACATTTTGTTTGTAACATTAGATGTTGATTCACTTTTTACGGTCATTCCAAATGATGTAGGAATAGATAGTGTAAGGCTTTTTTGACATCTGACAGGGTTTTTTCTAACTCTAAGGTACATCTATTGTGTGCACTACTGGATCTAATACTAGAAAATAATGTTTTCCTCTTTGAATCGGAATATTTTCTGCAAAAACTGGGGGTTGCAATGGGCACGGCATGTGCCAACTCTTATGTCAACATTGTCTAGGCATATTGGGAAAAGCCATCAGTTTTTGCAGATGTTGGTTTAGTTCACATGTGAAATTTTATAAACGATTTATGGATGATGTCTTTTTTGTTTGCCAAGGACCAACCAATTTATTATTGGAGTTTGTAGATTATCTACAAAATACAACTACCTTTCTTTCATTTACTATCTATTACTCTGCTGAGGATATAGACTTTCTTGACACTGTAGTTAAGAAGGATGAGCTGGGCAGCATTTGCACGAGTATGTATAGGAAACCCTGTAGGAAGAACAATATCCTACACAACAACAGCATGCACCCCAGGCACATTCCAAGGAATGTGGTTAAAAACCAAGTGCTCAGAGTAATGAGACTGCACACAAATGAAACTAAGCTAGAAGGAGCACTGGATACCTTATGTATGGAACTGTTAGAGCGTGGTTACAAAATAAGGGTCATTGAAAGGGCTATTAATGAGGTTAGATCTGCCACTGGGAATGAGATTAGACCATATTTCTCTGACCATCTGGACCAACGAGCTAAGGAGAAACGTTTACCTGAAGGCAATGTAAATAGGGTAACGTTAACGTATTCAAGTAATATTAATGTCATTTGTGATGTGGTGAAAAAGAACTGGCCAATACTTATGATGGACCCAAATGTAGGTAATGTGGTTGGACCCCATCCACAATTCTCTTTTAAAAACAATAAAACCCTGAAGCAACGTCTATGATATAGATAGAACTATATAGACAGGGTACATTCTGAAAGGAGAGGTACGTATGCATGTAGATTGTGTAGTGCCTGTAGGCATGTGTGGATGGTTACTTCTGTTACACATCCTAGAACTATGAGAAAGATTGAGTTTAGTTTTTATGCTGACTGCACAGATAAGAACATAGTGTATTGGGCACAGTGCACTGTATGTGAAGGGTTCTATATTGGGAAAACCAATCGAATGCTGAAAGAAAGAGTAATTGAGCATAATAATAATAAATGCATTAGGAAAGAAAGCAATGCAGTAGCCAAACATGTGATGGAAACTGATAATACCCATCATTTTAAGTTTTTAGTTCTGCATAAAGTTGGTACTAATATAAGAGGAGGTGATATAGCTAATGAAACAGAATATATTGAGTTAAGATGGATTCTTGGCCTGAGGGCTACTGTATTCCCAGGTCTGAATAATGCTGTGTCTTTAAAACCTGCTCTGAAGAGGAGAGGATTGCATCATTAATTGCAACATGTGACTTGACATCTCTTAATTGTGTGGCTGGTTATCTGTATATAAGGTTTTAAGTGTTTTATCATTTTTATGGTCTGAAGAAGTGGGTAAGCCACGAAAGCGCTCACCAGTTGGTTTTGTGTACATTTATTACTTGTGGCGACCCCTAACTGGGGAAAAAGCCGAAATAAGAAGAATTAAAACTGTTTTTACTCAACTTCAGCCTTTTGAATGTCTGTTTTTTTGGAATATTATTGTGCTTGGACTGTCTGGGTTCCTACTCAGCTTTCCTTATAACCATAAACTGGGTTCTGTCCAGTGTCAGAACGTTGCCTATGACATTGCTGATCATTTCCATGACAATTTGTTCCATTGCTTTGCATATCAGGCTAGAGCTCCTATCATTATGTGAGTTCCTCTTCCTAATTTTAGCTATTACCTTTCTCCTTTTGTTATATACCCTATTAAGGTTAGGATCCCACCAGTGTGGTTTGTTTTTAGAGTGTTCTGGGTGTACTTCTAGTAAGTACAGCAGCCTCTGTATAGCCATTTACATAGTTGTACAAGGTCTCTGAGGATAATTCTGTATAGGTTGCTGTGAACTTGGGACTGGGAGAGGCACTGAATTTTGACAAACTATCACTTAATAGGATGTAGTTTGCTTTGGAATAGTTCCTAACTGTTACAGGGTTTGCTGTGGTTACTCAGTGATTTTTATTTTGAAAGAAACATCTTTGTGGTCTAACTGGTGAGGGGTGGTATATTGCTGTCCCATATTGGTGAGTTCTGGGTCCAATATGTTTGAACCTCTGGTGGGTGTGAGCACTATATTGTCATGGGGTTTGTGTTAATAAAATCCAGGAATCTTTGTTCCTGTAAGCATGAGGCAATGTATGTTTCCCAGTCTATACAGAGGTAGTTAAAGTCTCCCATGAATAGACTATTTGGTTTAACGGTGAGTGTCTCCAGTAGGTCTAGGTATAAGCTATGGGATTCTATGAGCATAGAGGGTGATCTATAGCTATGGATACGGTATGGGGCTTTGTCTATAGTGACTTGCACATGGGTAAATTCTAGGACATCAACCTGTTTAACCAATGTAGAATCATGCTTGTAGAATGGAATTTACTATGATTAATATTGTTTTGTTTTAATTGCTATGCCACTAATCCCCCTGAAAACATTAAGATCAACTCAATATCAGACCACGAACTACCAATACTGAAAATGTTAATGAAATACCTGCCAAATGTTTTTGCAATGAGTGAGACCCCCTACATCCCTTATCTTTCTATTATATATATGTAAATACACTAATGTTGAGGTTATACAGCTAACTGAGAGAAAAGTAAAAAATGTAAAACAACATAAAACTATTTTTTCTGTCTTCTCTGAGTCTTGCAAAATCAGATCAAAGACACACCATCTGCAGCATGGTCATTTCTGATGTACTAAAAAGTAAGCTGGGAGAACTTGTAGTTTTTTTTTCCTGTGATGTTTTGTGATTTGATGAAACATAACATGATTAACTGTAGTGCTTCTTGTACAATGTATCATATCTGTATTTTATCACACCAAATATTGGGTATCTCTGCTTGTCTATATCTTCTGTGTGTGTGACTAAGAGTAAAATATTTTGTTTTATGTTCTTAACAGCACAAATTAAATTTAGGTTAATTAGTGCACCCTGCTAGGAATTTTCTTTAAAACCTATAAACTATAACTGTAAGGATTACTTTTCATTTATAAAGTTAAACATAACCTTAGGAGGGTAAAAACTTTGTACATTATATACATAATTTGTCTTCTCATATGACTGATGTAATTCTTTAGTAGTTTGTTAACAGACTTCACTGGTTTCATTTCGCTTATTGTTGCCCATGCCATGATTCATCCAAATCCTTCCTAGTGAGAGTATTATGTTGTTGTCTTCCTCTTGCGTCATATTTCATATTACACACCCCATTTGCTTCATCTGAATGCAATCCAGTCTCTGGCTCAGATTTCACATATTCAGGTCATTAGTCATAAATCAAATACGGTCATATTTCACTGCAAGAAAGAAATATTTTATTCATAAAATAATTTGAAGCAAAATTGTTTTTGTTGCAATTTCTAAAAGCATCGGCAAAATTGATAGCATATGAACAAACTGCTTCTATCAAATATCACATTATCCTGAAAATTATGTGATTTTATGCCTGGGTATTAAAACTGCATAAAGTAATTGAGTCATGCACACAGTTTTCATACATTACAGTTATAACATGAACAAACTTTTTTATTTATTCAGCAGAGAACAATGACTGTCTGAAAAAACTACTTTTGTCTCATATCACTCTTGACTAAATAATAACTTGCGTTTAAATTCCTCAGTATTTCCTTCCTAACCTAACTCTTTTATGCTTCATAAATTCTAATCAGATTTTTCTATGAAAATCTACTTATGGTTAGTCTCATTAGAGATATGTAAGAAAAGTGAATCAAGACTCCTATATGCAATTCATATGAATATCCATTAGAACTTTGCTCTTGAATTTCTACTACACCTGGTATCTAACTGACTTGTAGTGTATGGAGTGCAGTGATTACACTCTGAAATCCAGAAAAAGACAAATCAGTTAAGTGCTTCTATAGCAAAAGACCCAAATAACAACTGTTAAGCACCTCTGCTTCATTTGTTACGTTTGTGTGTCATACCATGCAGTTAAACCTGCCAGCAAATGACAGCAACAGAACTAAAAACAACTTTCTTTCTGCCTGCTCTCTCTGTCAGTAATCTGTCCCTGACTTGCTTTTTAAAATAAGAAAATCTGTTCAGCTGTCTTTCTAGAGCATTGTCCTGTTTAACCAATGTAGAGTTATGCTTGAAGAATGGAAGTGCTTTATGGCTTTGAAAGATGGCAAAACACCTAAACATTTTTTTTCTGTAACTAGCAGTACATGGATCACACAAAGCTCGATGCACAACAAAGAAGTATGATCGGGACTCTGACCATAACCCATTATTATTTGTTCTTGACATGGATGCTGACATTCAGCTTTCAAGCTTCGCTCTCAAGATGAATTTATTGGCATCCATGTCTTAACACATAATAAGCCAGTTATGATCACTGACAGTCATAATCCTCTATGTTATGTTGTTTTAAGCCTGGTTATAAACATTCACTTGTTATGCCATTTAGACTTTGCAACAGTTATGTTTCTGTTTGTGGTTTTAAATTTCTATTAGACATTACTGTAAATTTTAAGGAGTTTTTCCCCAGGCCTCCACTGAAAAGAGAAACTTCTCTAGTTGGACTACTATCCCAATCAATATCCAAAATAAATTAATTAAAATAAAATATATGGTGCCTAATACATATATTAGTTCTTTGACAGCATGACCAACAGAAATCTTATTCTAGCATGACACTTCAGTTATAGATTTCCAAGCAGTCCCATTGGGAATTGCCATTGGCATACCAAGGCTGGGGCAGAAAATGTTGGAGGACATGACTGAGAAGTGCATTAGTGTGCTTCCTTTACATTATTTTGTATTCCCAGCATTTTCCTTTTTGCTCTTCACTTGAAGAGCTGAGGGGACATAGGTCAGCTGTATGAAGCTGACTGGTAGGAAGATACCAACTGGCTTGCTACAAAGTAAGCCAAAATCCATTTGTGTGTGTGCATGCACTTATGGAGTGGGTTGTGGATTGGCTGTATGGAGTAAGAATTCAATTTGCACAAATGTACCAATTAGCCCTTAGCTACTGTTTAAGTCAAAGTGCTTTGTTTGCTCTTCCCTGAAGAGCTGAAGGGGGTGGGGATTGTCTTAGGAAGTAGGAAGCCATTTGGTATAAATGTACCAATGTATAAATCCAATAAATCCATTTGCTACTGTGCAAAACAAGGTGTTTTTTTTTTACTTTTGTTCTTCGCTGAAGAGCTGCAGGGGTGTGCATCTGCCATAGAAAGGCAGTTGCTACAAAGGTGCCATCAGCTTGCTTACAGAGTAAGCTGAAGTACCTTTTTTTGGTAAGCACGTAAGAGCTGAGGGTGTGGGGAGTTACATTGGGATTAATGCACTGGACGCAATATCAGGCAGCTGCTGCTCTTGGAATTGCTCCCTATTTGTAAAGTTCTCCTTTCTTCATCACATGTAGTTTATAATAAAAAAAAACTCTCTCTTCTTCCTGAGGCATTTTTTGAAGGGACTCGATCATCCTTTTTCAGAGGATTTTAGGACAAATATATAAAAAACTTTGCAAGATTTTGATTGATATGAAAAATAATTTTATAATAAAGGAAGTAGCAAATGCTTTTATACATAAAATTAGATAATGTAATACAGTAGACTCCCTCGTATCCAGACTCACTGGGACTGAACCTTAGGCTGGATAAACAAATGGCTGGTTAATCAGAAAAAGCATACAAAATAATATTTATAGGTTATACATCAGCTAGAATAACAACATTTGTGTTAGTATGCATTTTTCTAATGAACATGAAGTGTAAAACTCAAATGTCTGTGATTATTTAGCCCAGAGGAGGCAAAGGTATTGTTCTTCTCTGTTGTCTTTTGATAGGGCTAGGGCAGAAATGTGATGGCTGGTTAAAGATAGGGTGAATAAGACAAAGCCTACTGCAGGTGAAATCAATAAAAGTTAAAAGCATAATGATGGAAATTATCACACAATCTACAGAAAAGATAAGTGCATAGGAAATGAAAGATGATTAACTAAGTTAGGAACGATTTTATGTTAAATTGAAAACATTTTTATGATTGAAACAACCAGTGGTTTGCAACAGTTATGCTTCTATTTGTGGTTGTAAATTTATATTAGACAAACTAGCAGACTTGACACAATGGGTCAGATGTCAAAAGAGTTGCTCTCAGTGTTAAATAACTTACTTCAGTGTAAGGCCTATGTATAAACAGGCATACACCAAAGTACAAGATTCCAAAAGACCTGCTCACAGTGTAAGTGGTCACTTACGCTGAGTTGTTCTTCTTCTTTCGGCTTCTCCCGGTTAGGGGTCGCCACAGCGGAACTCTGGTCCGCAAATGATTGGCAGTAGATTTTTACGGTGCCGAGGTGCCAGCTCGATGACCAACCTTCAACAAAGGAACACCCATTCTACGCATGTCTTTTGAATGCCACTCGACCACGGGGAGGACATGCATACTCCACACAGAATGCGCTCCAGCCGAGAATCGAACGGGAGAACCTTTTGTTGTGAGGGGACAATGCTACCGCTGCACCACCATGGCTTACTGGTCACTTATGCTGAGTAAAAGTCTTTTGAAATTGGGCCCAATAAAGTAATTTGAACTGACATGACAATTTTTAAAGAGCTAGGGGGTTGGAGTCAGAAAAGGACCTGAACGGATGTCTCAAAAATCTAGTTAAATTATGACCAAATGCAAATATCAAGTCTTTTTAGGAGGGATTTTTTTTTCATAAACTGAAGGAATACAATAAGCAGTTATCTGATAAGAAAGGTTAATGAGAAGAAATTCATAACTCCAAATGACTGAGTCTTCTCAAAAGAAGCAAACCAGTCAGTATAATGCAGGGCAACACCTCAGAAAGAGGACATTTACTAAAATGTACAGAATATAAACCATCCATTCATTCATTTTCAGTATTCCTATCCAGTTCAACACATACCTAGGGAAAATTTGGATCACCACTTCATGTACCTATATGTCTTTAAAATGTAGAAAGAAACCAAAGACACTGGTACAGACACAGAGATGATGTCCAAATTCCATACAGAAAGTAATCCAGACCTGGAACTGAACCAGACAGCAATATACTGATATGCAGCAATATTAGCTTACTGTACTAGAGCGACCCGCATTAAAAAAAAACGGAATTAATAAGTGCAAAAATGGACTGGTAGTATATGAAAATGAAATAAAAATTGACAAAATTTAGTAAGCATTACATCACTAACAAAATATACTGCCTTCAAATGGCTGGGGCAATAAATGCAGACCACTGTTTAATTACACTGTATAATTATCTCAAATAAAGTTATAACATCTGGGCAACAAACTAAACATAAAACTTGCAACATAACTTCAAACAAGCAATTCCAGTCAGTCAAACCTCATTCAAATAGTACAACAAATTGTGTTAAAGTTTTGTATTTTATTACACAGCTAGCTTCCAATGTATGTAAAACATTTTCTTTGTTTCTATAATGTGCCATTTTCTTTTGTGTTTTAGGATAGCCCATCACTTTACATTTAAAATGATTGGAAATGCCTCCATACTATTCATTATAATGAAATGCCACTGTGCTATGCTGATGTGTAGTGTTTGCCCCTTATATGTTCTTGCATTTTCAGTTTAATTGCTCTTTGTCTATACTGTGTACCACAGCAAATGTGAACTTGTAACATAAAAACTTAATTTATGTTCTATTTACTACCATTCAACAGGGTGATTATTACAGGGAAAGCTTCCCACTCTGATAATGCTTGTTTTCTTACTTTTCAGTAAAAAAGCTGGGAGATAAGGTGTCTGTGCTTGTAAGACATGGCTGAGGTGTGCACTTGTCTTTCTGTCTCCTTCTAAGGTAGTATACACACATACTAGGGCTATCTTCCTTAATACATTTTGCCCCTTTGCTATTTCATTTTTTGTGCATATTGTGTGTGTGTGTAAGTACAGTTCTCCTTGAAGACATGGTGGTTGTGGTGTCAAGTGTTACAGAATAAAGCCTTGGATTTTTTTTTTCTGTCATTTTGTATCACTTTTTCATACAAGTACAGTATACACCTGTCAGATCTAATCTAAAATGCTTCCGAATGGTATCAACCTTAGGTCTTTTTTATTGTGACACAGATTGCATCCACTTTATTTCCATTAAAATAAGTAGTAGAATTTGCTCTGGCAGCAGAGAGCAGTATATATTCTACAGAAGTTATTTGCCAGCCTGTACACAGAAAAAGGCAATGCAACCAGGCAGCTCAAAAGAAAGGGACTGCTGTTGCAACAGTCACCTCTCTAGGCACTGAAAAAGAAACAAGAGAGGATAACAAATAGCCCTGATGACCTAGCTTTTGACAGTTCAGCAGAGACCTAACTAGCTGGGGGAGTATTTCTCCCGAGATAACATACATAGGAGAGTAGAACAGTAAACTCATGGTCAGACTTAAGGTGAAATGAAATTACTTTTGGAAGATTGTAGGTTATGTAGAGCAACCATCATAACAGTGCAGTCTAAATGTCATCAGTCAGTAGGTGAAAAAGTAGTGCGTATTCACAATTAGTTCAACTCTCACAGTGACGCCTATCTCATTCTGGCATACTAAAAATAATATGCCAGTTTACAAAAAAGGAAGGGGTGTTTACTCTCTTCTCAGATTTGTTCTGCAGGCATTCCCAAGTCATGACTAAAGAGCAGGAAACATGAAAAGGAAAACAGTAGAGTAGGAACATACAGACTGACTGCAAGTAGTCTTAAAACAAAGACATACTACAAAACAAAAATATGCTACAGAACTTTCCTGTGACTTTGCAGCAATCTCAGACAGCAGAGCAGAGAATATAACAGTGTTCACAGCATTTTTGTTAGGAAAGCAGAAACTAAATTCTGAACCAACAATTACAAGGCCTAGAGATTGATAAACTGACAGATTATTACAGGAAAAATGGAAGCACTCAAAATAGGAAAACAGTTGGAAAACCTGCACACAACACCCTATATAGAACATGTATGTGCATGAGAGTTCTATTAATGCCCAATCGTCTACTGGATACTGCATCTAGGCTATAACTCCTGTTAAAGGTGTGGATTTAAAACAATGTTATGCTAAAGAGATTTATATGTCTATTAGAAATTAATAGGTCCAGTCTGCCTATATGAACCACCTTATACACCAAATCCCCATGGACATTTGACTGTGGTGAGGTAATGAAATACCATGGCATATTTACCAGTGATTTTTTATGCAGGGAGTTGCTCTTTCTGTATACCCTTAAAAATGGTCGGTGTGCCTCTAATCCCCTTGATATCTAAATATACCACATCTGAGGTCATACCATCTCATTCAAAGGTGACATATAATTCAGTCCCCCCCCCCCCCAAGGTGATATGATCTCCAAGGCTGTACATTTACAGACTAGGGGTGTGGGGGTGGTCTGGGTGAGCAGCCCCCTGCTAAACAATTATATTGCAAGCAATACTTTAGTACCTTACTGCAGTAAATGAGCTGCTGGATTTTGGTCTACTGGGTGCTGCCTGCAGGTAAACAATCCACAGAAGATTAAAGCAGAAAAAGAACTGCAACTTAAAGGATTTCATGAAACAAATGACTACAAACCGAGGAATCAAAACCACTCCACCCAAAATACAATCTTCCACCAATGAATAGCTTGACAAAAAAAAAAACAGTTTATTCAGCACAAACCACACAAATAAAAAATATGCTTAAAAAAGTTAAGCACACATGAATAAAATTTCAATTTTCTTTTGTCCCCGTACAAAGTAAGACTTAATCAGAATTTGAGTTGAATTACAAATGAAACAGATTTCATAACAAAGTTAATTAAGTCAAGACCAAATGTAATCAAGTTGTTTAAATGCATTAACACCATAGTACACAACAAAGCGGGTAGGTGGAGAAAAATATATACATGTAGATATATTATATATAGATACATTATATGCAGACCAACAACAAATAACCTTAAACAAAATACATTATAGGTTCATAGGTATAACTTATTTAAAACCTGTTTCACCTATTAATTGCAATATATATATATATATGTCTGTGTGTGTGTATATTGTGTTTTAAAACCAAAATTAATTTTAATAAGTTTACATTATAAATATGCTTAAAATACAAAATACATAAAAAAAGTACTAATTAAAACCTAAAAACACTGAATAACCTAAGATGAAAGTAATAATTAAAACTTAAATAAAAAAATAATTTAAAACAATCACAGGATGTTGAATATAGGACATTGCTTGTATTCTGATGTTTTATATCATAAAGACTTTCATAAATGTGTTTCTTTAATAGTCTCTCCTTCCTCCCAATGTTTCTATATAAATGAGACCACTGCTATTACAATTACCATGTTTTAAAATTAATTTATTATTTTTTTTTTAATGTGTTGATCAGGAAATTCCAACTTGGACAGAGCCTATTTTCAGTGGAGGCCTGGGGAGAAATGCTCCAGACACATGTCTTAAGAATGTTGGATGAAACCAGAGTACCCAGTGGAAACCCACACAAATGCAGGGAGGACATGCAGACTCTGCATGTAAGGCACCCCAGCCAAGAATCAAACCGGAGAACCTCCTGTTGTGAGGTGACAACGTTAACTGCTGCACCATCCATTTATGTTCACTAATGTCATTTAAATGTATTTCTGAATCTTCCAATATGTATTTACATTGCCTGCATGTTCCACATTTTTGTGTACCCTTCTTTTCACTATTTCCACTGTTTAAATAATTACCTGTCCTTTCCAAAATAGCTTTAAGGTTAAACAGAGTTTTATACACAAAATGGGGCAAGTCACCACAAATTTGTAAAGGTCATTAGCCATAAAAATCATCCAGTTTTTCTCTGTTACATTCCTAACCTTTTTCCCTATGCTATATGGAAGGACAAAATCCCTTTCAAAGTCACTATGGCTTGGAGTGTTTACATCCACACTCATATTGTCTAAGGAATGTTCTCAAAGGGATATGTATTTCATCGCCCACCCTTGGATCACCTCCAATTTAATGGGCCTAACAAGAACCCCTTTTGAAAAACATGTTCTCTAAAACATTGGCCTCATTAATAAACTACTCCTTTTTGGAGGTCATCTTAGCCACTCTAATAATTTGGTCCTTTACCAATTTTTTTCTTGTAGTGTGGAGGGTGAAAGCTATCAAAATGAAGCTGTGCATTTGAAAATGTGGATTTCTTAATAATGATGGACTCAAACTTACCCTCATCAATGAAAACAGTCATATCAAAATAATTAATATTATTAGAATGATAAGTGTAAGTAAACCTTAAAAATCCATAGTGTTGTTTATATAATCAACAAATTCATGTATAAAATCTAAAGTATCAGTCCAGAGTATAAAAATATCATAAAGACATCTCTATCTCAAACAAAATTCTAAAAAAGGGATAATATTTTGAGGAAAATAAAATTTGTCTCCCAAGACCACATAATCAAATTTGCATAACAGGATGCACAGGAGGCTCCTATAGCAACACCTTGGACTTGTTATAGGTTTTCACCTTTAAAATATATAAAATTATTAGATAATACTAAGTCCAATAAATTAATCAGTAATGAAATTTGGCCACTGTCTAGCACTGAAAATTTAATAAGTGCATCATTAAACAATTTTAACTCCTGGTCCTTAGGAATGCAAGTAAATAAATCCACCTCATCAATTGTAAGAAAGAAAAAAGGTTTATCCCCAACTCTAAATGGATACGACTTAAAAACCCATGTATCTTTTGCAATATGTTTAGTATGCTTAAGAAAAGGTTTCAATAATCTTTCAATATACATCCTTAAGGGGCAAGTCTTTGAATCCTAGGCTGACACTATTGGTCTTAAAGGGGAAGCATAAATATCCTGTGAACTCATGTACTGATTTTGAAATAGTGCCCTGAAATAATCTTTGTGAACTCATGTACTGATTTTGAAATAGTCCCCTGAAATAAACAATCTGAAAACAAATCAGTTCCCCGACTGCAATATTAACTTCATTACATGAATCCACACGATAAACATCATTTTGTAAAATATTATACATTTGTCCAATATAGTCAATAGTACTAAACAGAACGACTCCACCTCCCTTATCAGGTTTCATAATTCGTATTTCTCAATTTGTCACACGGGTGTCCTAAAGTTTTTTCTCTTCCTGATTCAAATTCTGAATACATCTATGAGGTCCCATGATTAGGACCTTATGAATATCAACTTCACAAGCTTTCTCAAAGGGCTACAATGAAGGAGTGTGACAGTGGGTTATATGTACTTTTTCTTCTTAAAATTATAAGAGGACATTGTTTCCCATCAAACTGGATGGCTAAATTTAATTTTCTAGTGAAAACTTTGAGCTCTACTAAAAGGTCCACTGTATTCATTCTCTTACTGGGAATAAAGTTGAAACCTTTTTTTTTTAAAGTTGAAAATGCTTAGGGGTGATTTGACTAACACTATTAATTAAAAAAAAAACTTTAAAATGATAAAACTGGTAGCACCAACCCTATCTAATTCCATTTTTTTCTTTCCCTGACCCCAATGCATATGGTAAGATCTCTAGGGGGTTTCCCAACCAGAATGGGTGGATGTCCTGTTCCAGGGGATACTGTAATAGGTCTTCCTCACTATTCCTTCTGACCTCCTGAGGGGGGGATATTCCAAGGATCTGAAGTACAAGTTACATTATCAGATGCAATACTAGCCTCTGAAATACTGGTCACTTCTACCATCAAAATTAATATCAGTGTTACCATTGTAATAAAGGTTGATAAAGCTGGACCTTATCCCTTTCTTAGTGGTTAATAAACAGGCTGTGTTTTCATGATAATCTCTAGCATCCCTTTTTTTTTAGTTTTCCTATTTTTATATTATCCACTTGCCTATCAATATTAGTAAAAATACAATCTTATTTCATTTTCAACACAGGAAATAGTTGATCCTTCTGTATATAATTATTCAGCTCATTAACCTGAGTATATATTTATATATTTTTCTGATTTATAGGTGAAACAGGTTTTAAATAAGTTTTAATATATGCATTTGAATTAAAGTTATTTGTTGTTGGTCTCTATATATTTCTCCACCTGCCCTCTTTGCTGCCTACTGTGGTGTTAATGTACTTAAATAACTTAATTACATTTCATCATGTGACTTAATTAACTTTGTTATAAAATCTGATTTCTTTGTAATTCAGTTCAGGTTCTGATAAAGTCCCATTTTGCATGAGGACGAAAGCACATTTAAATTTTATTCATGTGTGCTTAACTTTTTTATACATATTTTTTACTTGTGTAGATTGTGCTGAATAAACTGTTTTTTTTTTTTTTTGTCATATTTTGCGAGGACTGATTTGGATTCCTTGGTTTGTGGCTATGAGTCTAGCAGACCCAGTTATCAAGGCATACAAGGGCTGTGGTAGAATGTGAAAATCATTTGGAGAATGAGGCTTTACATTCCTTCATATGGATTTCAGAAAAAAAAATATTTTCTTCCTGCACAGCAAAAGAGAAGTGCATGTAGATGGCTACACTGTAGTACCTATGGAACTTATAGAAGTGTTGCATATAATTATTCTGTGAACAATCATGTAGCTGAACTCTTTGGTTTTGTGACATTAGGAAAACAGGATGGCAAATGAACTGCCTTAGTCAAAGGAATTCCAGAATGGTTTTAGACTAATGGAGATCATAGTCCTCTCTGCCCTTGTGAAAATGCAATGTACTCCTCAAGGCAGTCTCCACATTTCTGAAATTTCACATGCAACAAATGTAGCATTAAGAACATTTGTATGAGTACATGAAATGTATAAGGATTACCCAAATTTAATGACTGCAACAGTGAAACACGAAAAATATTGTATAATTCGCACCACACTCCTGTGAATGATTTTAAAGGCTCTCCAATTCATATTTTGGCATGTATTTGAGGTGTAGGAGGAGAGTGGGTGGTTGAGGTAAAAAAACAAGAGGATTGTTCATATTCCACACATAAGAGACAGCACCTATAAAATGAACTGAGGAACCAAGCAGTGTGAGGCAGCAATACTACATATTGTCTCTGTTTAGCCCAAGGTCAGATACCCAAAACAAATTCAATGCACATACAGTAATGTAGTCTCAATGTGGGCTTTAGATTCATTTCAAATTAGCCTTTACATAACATATGACATCTACCTAGGCTATTATTTCACCTTTCAGCAATTCAAGGAAAGACAGTGTCTGAAATGTGGATATTTCAAGATCATCTATGACAAAGGGAAATGCTTCAAGATTACAATCTTGCTGGCTTGTGAATGGATCAGTCTGACAGATAGTAGCCATAAACCAATTTTTTTATATTGGTTTATTGACTAGATTATGATTTCATGCAAACCAAATGACCCAGGTATCTCTCTGAATTAACCAAAATCTGACCACTACAATGCATTACTTGCACTAGCATGCCTTCCTCCTTGATCAATAAACACTTAACTGAGCAGAGAAACACAGAAGGTACTGGAATGGCATAAAATGGTACATACCACATTATTTTTAATTCAAGATGTTCCCATAGTAGATAATAACTGGAGTATATATATTATAGCCCTTCCTCTTTCTCCATTTGTTCATTCATTTATTCCACTTTGACAAAATTACCTTTAATGGGCAATACCCATATTGAGAGGGAACTCTGGAAGATTGTTGCAGTAAAGTCCACTTACAGAGCCCAGGATATTGAATCTTCAAGTCTTCTAAATAATGGCTTAATGATCCTGATTCTTGGTAGACCTTCACTGAACCTCGGTGATCTTGATAGCCACCATCCAATCTAAAATTTTCCAAAATATTCCAGAAAGTGTTGTATATGCAGTTGATTCTTATCTTAAGAAAGATGATTCTTTTTATTTCAGTCCATTTTGTAGACTTCACACTGCACTTAGATTCACAAGAGTTTTTTTAAAAATCTGCTCATTGCATGTGATCAGAATCAAAGGGTACCAAAAATATGGAATTTCCCAAAAAAAAAAAGAACACATTGAGGATTCTAAATAGAGTAGATTCATAGAGCAGTAATAAAAATATAAATCCATAATGTTAAGGAGTCAAACCTAGATGGCCTAGGAGTCACAACACTGGTGGTATGTCAATATATTATTCTTTGTCCTCCCTTGATCATATGGCAACTTCTTACATATTAATTATGGGATCATTTTGGAACTGGTATGAAATTACTGTGCTGCTGTTATAGTTGTGTTAGAATGACTTGCCATTTATCTCTCTGGATGGTGACAGAGGGTCATTTTGGAATTAGTTCTTTATCATCTTACCCCCTGCTCTGTGCAGTATCACAGGGTTCTACCCTTGACCCGGTTCCTTTTCACCATGCATCTAACCAACTGTGTGGGATTTTATCACAAAGATATGCCTTCAATACCATTGCTATACTGATGACATGCAGCTCTTCTTCTCTCCGAATTCTTTGTCACTTCTAAAATTCTTAGCAGACCATATCAAATGTATTCTTCAATAAGTTCCTTAAGAAGGACCAACTCAGCAGGGTAAAGATATTTGCTATGGCAATGAAAATCCATTCTCAAGGACTCAAATCTCCATCTCTTGAACCCTTGTGTTATCAAAGGGGGAGGTAGACCTGAATTAATAAGCATTATCCTTGATACCAGTCAGACAATAAAAGGACCAAGTTACACATCATTAATTTCTTGTGCATTTACCTAAGTAACATTGCCTGATCTAGCACCAATTTCCTTCTGATGCCCTGCCTGTACTTGTAGACCCCCTGTTTTTTCTGCCCTTGACTAATATAGCTGCCTGTATCTGGGGCTTCTAGACTGTGAAAGCGATTGCTTGTGGCTACCAAAAAGCTCAGTTCCTTGGTTATAGATAGTATTGTTAGATTAGGGTTTTTTATTGTATAGTAATTAGACAGACTAAAGAATAAAATAGGCCTAGAAATGGTGCTTCATTTATGCATACATTTTAGAAAAGCAGAAACAAAGAATGTTCCACTGAATGTTGACCTTGCTGAGATAACAGTTTCTCAAGGGAAGATTGCAGACAGTTCTTGTTCTGTTCCTTTCTCAAGGGAAGAAGAAGAGAAGTTAACAGCCAGGCACCTGTGAGGCTACAAAACATGACGTAGCCTGAGAACCAAGCTTAGGGGTTTGAATGCAGTCTATAGAGGAGAATTACTGGGCTGAAAGGATATAATATGTGGAGTACAGGATGGGAGGCAGTCTATTCTGATGCAAGACTTGTTCACATGTAAGTTTGGTTTAGATAAAGTTATGATATTCGTGCTTACAGTTGTGCTATGTGTATCTCTGGTTATACTGATTTGAATATCCTCCTATAATTTGCTTATTGGATGTTACACACTAAAATAAAACTCTTTAGAAAAAGCAAAAACTCTGATTTTTTTTTTTTTTTTTTTACAATGATGCCTGAACTAACCTGCTATCTGGGGAAAAATATATAATTTTTGTACCCAGCACACAGTTACTCTAGACAAAAGAAACATCAGTGCCAGTTGTAGTATGTAACTTTTTCACCTCCAGTTTCCAGTGCAGCATATCTTTTCTTAAGTTCACAGTGGCTGTTTCCAAGTAAATACAGCAGAAGTACTAAGGACATTTCAACAATGCTCGGGAGATTTTTTTCAGCTGAGAGGCCCCAGTAAAATTAATACACAGTGCTACAGACCACCCTTTCAGTTAAGGTATTTTTCATTTCCAGACTTGGTCACACTGGTATTTTTCCAAACGGGGGAAGTATACCCATACCTCTACAAAAGATTTCAGCAACTCCGGCTCTCATCTCTTCAGACAACAGTCACTATCGACAGCGTTTCAATCTCCTTACAGAAGTATAACTTTTGCTAACATGGATTTTAAGTCTGCTAGTAAATGTTCTGCTAATTTAGACATCTCTACAATTGAATCGCCTGCTGTTGTATGGTCAAAAATTATGAATTGAGTTATGCAACAATGTGATGACAATTGTTTAAGCATACTGCTAAATTTCAAATTCTTGCTAAAGCTGTGCTAGGCATGCTTAAGTATATATTGTATCAATTCCAGTACTCGGCAAAAATGTTAGTGTTATTCAGACAGCTGTACTACCAGTGCATGCCATGACAATTAATAATTTGCATACTTCACTTAGCAAACTTGATGCGGCAAGTAAACAGAATAAGTTAGTTCAGGAATATATATAAAAAAAAAAAGGCTTGCAGGCCAGAATAAGTGCATTACTACCTTTAGACAGGATGCAGAGGAACTTAATGGACTAAAGGACTTTAAGACTAATAAGCAGTCCTTAAAACCAGCTACAAAAGGCATGTCAGATCAAGGGCACTCTTCCTTTTAGTCCAAATCTTTGGCTGAAGATGTAGTGGGTGTAACCACCACTCTAGCATTGCATCATACATCAAAACTGTTACAGTTACTCACTAAATGGAATGACAGGAAGGAATTATTTCAGAATCTTATGGTTTTAAAGACTGGTGCAGTAATACTGAGGTTACTCGGGGTCAGGAATTGTCAAAATGTTTTAATTAAGGCTTTTCTTCTTAAAACTCTTAAGACTTATGTTAAAATATATGACTTACCACTTAATACCCTTTGTGCCCAGCTAAATGCAGCTTTGCAAGATCTGACACAGAAAACATGGTTTGACCCCAAGTTGTTAAATCAATTCAGAATTACTAAAATGGACAATATTATAAAAACTGCAGCATTGTTTTCTTTAGCATATGCCATAGTGCACAATTACTCTAACAGACAAAGAATAATGTGCAAAAACAAATGATTAAAGCTTTTTTTGTAAAGAGTTCAGGGACTTGATACAGCTATCAAGTTAAATGCAACTGCTACAGCCAAGACCTTAGAGGATGCTATCCATTTAGTGGTAAGACAGAAACAGATTTTGCAAGCATCAGATGTCAGTAATAACATGTTTCTGTAGATATTGATATTGCAGCAGTAAAGCAGACTTCACCAGTCTCAGCAGTTAAATTTTTTTTTCTTTGTAAAAAGCCTGGGCATGTCAAAAAACAGTGTCCTAAATACTGGGCATAAAAATAAAAGTGTGTAAAAGCTGGTATTGATAACTCACTTTCAGTTGTTTCTAATAAAGCTAGACAGGTTAAAAAATCTGAGTGGGGCAGTGAGTAAGGTTACTGACAAACCACTTCATTATTCACAGTATGATTCAGTATATCCTTGTCTGGATGGTTTAAAATCTAAACCATATACCACACCAATAGTTCCTAGAGCTCTTGCTCCTAGTGATATTAAGACTGATTTATTGCTTTCTGAGGGGGGTGCACATAGTGTATGGCTAGAGGCAGACAATTCTGTTACTTTTTCAAATACAAGGCAGCCTGCTAGGTTTAATGACTGGGCAGATAATGTGATGTACAAAGTTCAAGCCCAAAAAATGATCAAAAGCATGCCATAGCTCAAATAATGCTGCCAGTGATATACCAGATTTTCAGAATGTATATGCAGACGGTAATAGTTCATCACCAAATCAAGTTGGTGTATTTGACTTCATTCCAGGTTGGAAAGGATGGCAGACCATATATTTCCTTATTCATGGGAAAGAAATTGTGGCACAATGTGTTACTTGATACAGGGGCTTCAGTTTCAGTTACAAACAGATCTCTGCCAGAGGATTCAAGTGCAGTTCTTATACTATCAGGGTTTAGAAGGTCAAAGGTAGCTGGAGTCAGCAGCAAACCCTTGGAGATTACATTTTTAAATAATGTCAATCAGCCTGAAAAAAAAGATAACAGCAAAATTCTTGTTACATCCCCAGTGTGACAGTACCATTTTAAAAATGGACATCATGTCAAAATTGGGTGTCATGTTACATTTTAATAAGATATTGTGGAGGAATAAAGATGCTATTATATGTACAGTAGTACATGAAGAAGAGACATTCAAAATGCTGTGTGCAGTAGACTGCACAGAACAGGGGCAGGATTTAAAATATCAATGCAAGAATTTCCAGAATTATGGGCTAAAGATAAAACAGACTGTGGACTGGTTGCCAATTCCACTGTAAGGGCAGAGGGGCCTACAGACAGGTTACCACCTTATCAAAAACAATACCCCATTCCACAGGAAGCAGTGAAGGATATTTGTAAATGCATTACAGACTGGGGAAGAAAAGGTATTATAGTCTGAGAATCTAGCCCATGTGGCCAGTAAAGAAAGACGGTAGTTACAGATTGATTTGAGGCTAGTGAATAAGTTCACAACTCCAGCAGCACATGTTGTGCCTGGTACACCTGAAATGGCTGTTAAACTAGATCCACAGAGTAAATGGTTTACAGTTATTGATTTAGCAAATGGATTCTTTGCTATACCTCTAAGTTGGATCTTCACAGAAGCAGTTTGCTTTTACCTTTGAGGATACACAGTATTTAATGACATGCCTACCAATGGGTTTTGTAAATTCCCCAGTGCTGTTTCATTAGACACTGACACGGGTACTGTGGGCACTGAAGTATGGCAATAAAGTGTTGCAATATAGAGATGATATTCTGATACAGACAGAGGAGGAACATTTGCAGATACTATGTGATGTCTTACTGGCTTTGCAGAAAGTTGGGTTCAAAGTCAATGCCACCAAGATGCAGTTAAAACAACAGGTCAAATTCTTGGGGGGTAACTGTACAGCCCCAGGTTCAGTCCCCTTGCAGGGAAAGAGAGCAATCTATCCTGAGTATGCCTTTACCTACTACCATTCAGGATTTACAAACATTTTTGGGAATCATGAATTATAATAGGGAATTTATAGAAGATTATGCAGTCTTGGCAGACCCTTTGTATAAAATGATTCATGTCAAAATGCCCAATACTAAAATTATGGTATACTTGGAAGAGGAAAAGAAGTCACTGAAAATACTGAAGCAAAAGATGGCAGTAGTCACCAAATTAATTATACTAGCAGCAGAAGATCCCTTTTATTTGCAAACAGCAGCAGGAAATGACAGCATCTCTGCAGTCCTGCTACAAAGCTACTCATGTACTTACAGCAGGGAATTCAGACCAGGCCATCAGCTATTACCTTTTTTAGCAGAATGTTGACATCAGTGGAGAAGGGTTATCACCCTTGTGTAAAGTCTTTGTTAGCTATATATTGGGGAATTCAACAATCAGAATTTATAACACAGTTCTCTCCAATAATAGTGCAAACACCACACCATGCAGTCAAGACCCTATTCTATTCAGACAGATGCAGAGATGTGAATCAGGCCACATTATCTAAGTGGATTATAGCTTTAGAGCAGAAGAATATTTCAATAGAAGTTAGGGGGAAATATTACCTTGTCTCAACAGTTGATTTATGAAGGGACTCGATTTTTGTGAGGAACAGATGAACAAGGTTCCTAATTCACCTTTTTCACTCCAATTTAATAAGGTCAGGTGTGTGTATGTGGATGGTTCAAGATTTTATGAGGAAGGCACATATTATACAGGATTTGCAGTTTACATTAACACTGCACAGCCAGAGACTCATATCTGTCAACCCGAGTAGAGTTGGAGTCTGTGCTATATGAGATAAAGCAGTATGGAGACAGTCAGTTAAACATTATTAGTGACAACGCCTATGTGGTAACAGTCCTTACCATATATTTGGAAATTTGGGTTAGGAGGAGATTTGTGGGCAGCAAATGTAAATCTTTATAGCATGCAGCAGTTCTGAAGGAGTTAAATGACTTAGGGTGGAAACATATAAATAAATAGAGCATCTACAAGGTAAAGCCACATCAAGTAAGATACAGTAATCTTCACATTATTGGAAATTCCATAGAAGATGCAGCAACAAAAAGAGCTGCCAAGGAGGGGATTCCACTATATCCTATGCAGTGGGAAAAGATTAAGGTGAAAGGTATGACAGAGGTGATTCAAGTGGGCTCAACAGTTGAGGCAGATCTGGCAAAGATCCAAGACAAGCAGGTGGATGTTCATGAAAGGGCACAATGTGAAGTTGCCAGTCCAGTCCCTGGAGTAAGGTTGTATGTGTATAAAACAGAACAAGGGGAACTTTTGCCCTACATGCCAAAATTATTGACTAAGCAGCTAATCAAGTGCAACCATCAGCTACTAGGTCATGTAGATTTTCAGAAAATTTGGTCTGTCATAAAGTATAAGTTTTGGAAACCTCAGCTGAAAAAACTACGTAAAGAAATTCAGGAGTGTATCATATGTCTGCAGACTAACCCTACGTTGAAATAAACCCAGTTGCACAGAGTACCAGCTTCAGAGGGAGCATGGTACAGTATACAGATACATTTTGCAGGACCTCTTCCTCCAGCAAAAGAGGGTTACTGATACTTGGTAGTGGTAGACACTTTTACCAAGTGAGTGGAAGTTATTCCCACCAAGGACATGACAGCAAAAACTACAGCATCTGCATTAAGGAATAACATTTTCTCTCACTGGGGATGGCCACAAATCATTGAATCTGACAATGGTACTTACAGTTCACAAGTCAGGTTATGAAAGAAGTGTGTAACCTGTTAGGGATACAGCAGAGATTCCAGGTTCCAGATCACCCACAGTCTAATGAAGTAGTAGAATGAATGAATAGGACCATTAAGGTGAGACTTACTACAGCTTGTATGGAAAAGGGACCTAACTGGGTCATGCATCTGCCAGCTATTTTGCTGGGAATAAGAGCATCACCTAATGCTAAGTCAGGAATTTCACCTTTTGAGTTAATGACAGGAAGAAGAATGCCATTGAATTTTCCTTTTGACCCATCTCTCGGTTCACAACCTTCTTATTGTACAGTGACATCATCAGGACTGGTTACAAGCTTTGCAGGAATCTATCAACAACATGAGTCTATTTCATGCAGACAGGCTGTACAAAATGTTAGGAGATCCAGCTAACATTGTTCAACTGAAACAGGGCCAACAGGTCATGTTAAAGCAATTTGTGTCCAGAGGCTGTTTTGCTTCAAATTGGGAAGGACAATCCCCTATAGTCAAACAGGTAGGGTCTCTAGTGTATCAAATCATGAGGAGTGATAAGAACCATAGAGACAGGAAAAGTAAAATTGCACACATGAATCAGTTAAAGCTCGTTAAAAATGCAGATGCAAATCCAGGAAAACTATACTGCTTTTTGTGCTTTACAGGTCGTGATACAAGAACATATTGCCTGATTTGGATTTTTGAATATAGTCTTTTGAAATGGCCATCTATCAACAGCAGCCATCCAGCCTTGCACAAGAGATGGGTTAGGGTGGATTGAAAGGCCTAACTGTACAAGGGACACAGCAAAGGACATTGGAACTGTAGGGAGGCCTTTCTAAAACCTCAGCAGTGACTTGGGACAATGGAATGTAGGGCTTACCTTGGTGTTGTTGCTTGGCTTGATTGTATACTTTGCAAGGTCTAGGATCCTTCATTCATCTAGTGCAACTGAAGTACAGTTGTGTACACTTACCATAAATGTAGATGTTCAAGTGTATTCACTGTTGCAGTCATTACATTTGGGTAATCTGCTGGCAGGTTGCCCTCAGTTGGCTTGAATTCCAAAGTCTTGGGTCCTGCGTCAGTTGCTGTCTCTTCTTCCATGACGTCAGGTCATCAGGGGTATAAAACAGGGAGCCGACGCCATTTTCTTTAGTTTTTCTTGCCCCAGATGTCAGGTGTCCCAAAAATGGGGAGCAAAAATATATATAAACTATATATACATGCAACGACATAAACTTTACCTTCATCTAAAAGCAAATACACCACAAAGGCTGTAGAATATAATGAAGGAAAGAGAGACTCCACAATAAAAACGGGGATGGCGGGCGGGTAACCTGGACTGCAACAGTGAATACACTTGAACATCTACATTTATATTAAGTGTATACAACTGTACTATGTTCTTCGTGTTTCACTGTTGCAATCATTACATTTGGGTAGAATCCCAAAGCTATGGATGGGAGGCTGGAGCTAAACAGTATTAGGGGTGGCTATAAGGCCCTGCAGAACTGCAGTGGCAAATCCCGCCCTGGACTTAGAGAAGAGAGACAAATGATAATGCTTTGTAAAAGTATGAACAGAACTCCAAGTAGCAGCTTCTATAATGTCTTTATTTGGTATCCCTCCAAGAAAAACTGCTGATGTAGCTGCAGCCCTGGTGGAATGAGACCTAATGCCCTTGGGCACTGGTTTACCATGATGTAAGTAGCAGAAACGAATGCAGTGGCTTATCCACTTTGAAATAGTCTGCTTTGAAATAGCCTTTCCCTCTGATCCTGCAGCAAATGCCACCAGTAGCTGCTCAGTTTTTCTTAGAGCTTTAATCCTGCTCAAGTAAAATCTTAGTTGTTTGTGTACGTCCAAGGAATGCAGAATCTGCTCCCCCTTGTTCTGCGGATTTGGATAAAAAGTTGGCAGATGAATAGTTTGGTTAAGAGCCACACTGGAAACCACCTTAGGCATAAAGGAAGGATTGGTCCTGAGGGACACCCTGTCTGGGTAAAATATAATAAAAGGCTCCACAGCCATGAGGGCCTGTAGCTGTGAAACCCTTCTTGCTGAAGTAATTGCTAGGAGCAAAGCTGTTTTCCATGATAAAAACTTTATATCTGCAGTAGCAGCTGGTTCAAATGGAGGCAGGGTGAGCTTTTCCAACACAAAATTGAGGTCCCATGCAGGAATTGGCAATCTTCTGGGAGGCCTTAAATTTTTGGCCCCTCTAAGATACTGTTTTAGCAAAGGGTGAGAAAAGATTGGTGGCTCTGTGTTGTAATGAGCTGAGATGGCAGATGCATGGATTTTTATTGATGAAAAAGGTAGGCCTTTGTCAAGCATCTCAGTCAAGTATTGTAAAATCTGAGGAATATTTGGCTCTGCTGTGTCAGTTCCTTGTGCTTGGTTCCAAGCACAGAATCTCTTCTATTTATCAGCATAGGATTTTCTAGTACTAGGCCTCCTGGCTTCCAAAATGACATCCATCACAGATTTACTGAGAGGTGTTGTTTGAATAACTACATGATCAGCCATGCTGCCAGGTTCATTGTTTGGAGCTGATTGTGCAGGATCTGATTGTTTTGCTGAGACAGTAAGTGAGGTATTTGAGGCAAGTACCAAGCTGGGAATTGAGACATATTCCTTAAGATTGGATACCAGTGCTGGTGGGGCCAGTCTGGGGCAATTAGTATCATTTTTTTTTTTTTTTTTTTTTGTCTGACCTTTCATAGGACCTTGGGAAGAAGAGGTAGAGGAGGAAAGGCGTAAACTGATAGTTTTTTCCAACTGAAGGATAGGGCATCCACTTTCCATGCTTGTCTGTGATAAGTCCTTATGCAGAATTTGTCCAGTTGATAATTTCAAGGAGAGGCAAAAAGGTCCATGTCCGGGCTCCCCCATTTCTTTATCACGCTGAAGACTTGTGGATCCAGTTTCCACTCATGAGGGTCCATAAGGTTTCTGCTGAAATTGTCTGCCAGAGTATTTTGCTTTCCTAGCAGGAATTGAACTTGAAGAGGTACTTGGTAAGTCAAGGCTGTGTCCCACAATGCCATGGCTAGTCTGCAAAGGGGGTATGAGTGTGTACCCCCCCTGCTTGTTTATGTACCACATAACCGTGGTGTTGTCCGTCTTTATCAGTAGTTGTCCTGGATGAATTAAGTCCTTGAAGGCTGTCAGGGCATTTTGAACTGCTAACATCTCTTTTTGGTTGATATGCAGATGCATTTGTTTTGGGGTCCATATGCCCTGAATGCATCTTCCTGTCAGGTGGGCCCCTCATGCATAGTCTGATGCATCTGTAGTTAAGGTTTGGCTGGCAGGGGGTAGAGTGAAGGACTGTGCCATGTTTTGGTGACATGCCTCTGCCCACCAAAGAAACTCCTGTTATAGGCAGGGAATGAGAGGAATCATTGTTTCCAGACTGTGACAATGTTGACTCCATAAACTATTTGGGAACCACTGTAGTTTCCTCATATGCAGTCTTGCATATGGAATCAGTAGAATGCAGGATGCCATCAACCCCAAATCCTGCAGAATTTGTCTTGCGGATAACTGGGTTTTGTTGCCATCTGTTTGAAGTAAATAGTCAGTTGCCTTTGTTTGTCTGGCATGAGGAAAGCCATCTGGGAAGTTGTATTCAAGCTTGCACCCAGGAATGTTATCTTTTGAGAGGGTACCAGTTGTGATTTATTTTCATTTATTGTGTACCCTAGGCATGTTAGAAGCCTTTTCACAAATGCCAGATGCTGAAGAAGAATGTCTTTGTTCTCTGCTTGGATGAGACAGTCGTCCAACTAAGGGTAGATTTGTATACCTCTTTGTCTGCAAAATGCAATTACTGGTACCAGGCACTTTGTAAAGACCCTGGGTGCAGTAGATAAGCCAAAGGGCAGTGCAGAGAATTGGTAATGCATAAAGCTAGCCTTGAAAAGTACAGTTCTGTACCTACCATAAATGTAGATGTTCGAGTGTATTCACTGTTGCAGTCATTACTCTTGGGTTATCCTGCTGGCAGGCTACCTGCAGTCGGCCAGAATTCCAAAGTCTAGGTCCGGCGTCGGTTGCTGTCGCCTCTTCCCTGACGTCAGTGCACCAGGGGTATAAAAGATGCAGCTGACGCCATTTTCTTCAGTTTTTCTTGCCCCAGATGTCAGGTGTCCCAAATAGGTAGGCTGAAAAATATATCAATAAGAAATGCATACACAAAAATAACATTTCCTTCATTTACAAGCAAATACACCAAAAAGGTTGTATAGGATAGAGAAGTGCAGATAAGTCCCAGCAAAGAGAAGGGGGATGGTGGGTGGGTAACCTGGACTGCAACAGTGAATACACTCGAACATCTACATTTATGGTAGGTACACAACTG
Organism: Protopterus annectens; assembly: GCF_019279795.1. NCBI lineage: Eukaryota > Metazoa > Chordata > Ceratodontiformes > Protopteridae > Protopterus > Protopterus annectens. Next base: position 1,742,073,397 of record NC_056733.1, on the reverse strand, counting down.
TACTATATTCCTCATGTTTCACTGTTGCAGTCATTACTCTTGGGTTGAATCCCAAAGCTGAAGAAGGGTGACTGGGCTAAATAGGATTAGGAGAGGCTATGAGGCCCTGCAGAACTGCAGTGGTGAAGCCTGCTCTGGACTTAGCGTAGAAAGGCAAGTGGTAGTGCTTTGTAAAGGTGTGCACTGAACTCCAAGTTGCCGCCTCTAAGATTTCTTTGGTTGGTACTCCCCTGAGGAAGGCTGCTGAAGTGGCTGCTGCTCTGGTGGAATGAGGTCTAATGCCCTTAGGCACTGATTTGCCATGTTGAGAATAGCAGAAATGGATGCAAAGGCCTATCCATTTAGAAATAGTCTGTTTTGAGATAGCCTTTCCTTGTGATCCTGCAGCATATGACACAAAGTTGCTCAGTCTTTCTGAAAGCTTTAGTTCTGTCCAAGTAGAAGTGTAACTGCCTGTGTACATCCAAAGAATGCAGAATTTTCTCACCCTTGTTCTGTGGATTTGGATAAAAGGTAGGCAAGTGAATGGTTTGATTGAGGGCCACACTGGACACCACCTTAGGCATAAAAGTAGGGTTTGTCCTTAGAGAAACCCAGTCTGGATGAAAAATGATGAAAGGTTCCATAGCCATGAGTGCTTGTAACTCCAAGACTCGCCTTGCAGAGGTAATGGCTAGGAGCAGAGCTGTTTTCCAGGATAAGAATTTAATATCCGCTGTTGATGCTGGCTCGAAAGGAGGCAGGGTGAGTTTTTCAAAAACAAAATTGAGGTCCCAGGCCAGAATTGGTGCTCTCCTTGGAGGCCTAATGTTTTTGGCCCCTCTGAGATACTGCCTTATTAAATGATGAGAAAAGATAGGTGGTTATGTATTGTAATGTGCAGAAATGGCAGAGGCATGAATCTTAATTGATGAGAAAGAAAAGCCTTTGTTTAGCATCTCAGTCAGGTATTGTAAAATCTGAGGAATGTTTGGTACAGACGTGTCAATGCCTTGTTCCTGATTCCAAGCACAGAATCTCTCCCATTTTTCTGTATAAGATTTTCTGGTACCGGGCCTCCTGGCCTCCAAGATAACATCCATAACAGCTTTTGAAAGAGGAGTGTTCTGAATGGCTACATTATCCACCATGCTGCCAGATTTAAGGTCCTGAGTTGGCTGTGCAGGATCTGATTGTTTTGTTGGGTCAGGAAGTGAGAAGTTTGAGGCAATATCCATGCTGGACCTTGAGACAAGCTCTTTAGGATTGGGTACCAGTGCTGGCGTGGCCAGTCTGGTGCAATCAGAATAATTTTTGGCTTCTCTTGTCTGACCTTTAGGAGTACTCTGGGAAGGAGAGGTAGTGGGGGAAAAGCATATACTGTTAGATTTTTCCAGCTGAATGATAGGGCGTCCACTTTCCATGCTTGATTGTGGTAAATCCTTGGGCAAAATCTCTGCAATTGACAGTTGTGAGGGGAGGCAAATAGATCTATGTCTGGGCATCCCCATTTCCTTATTATCACCCTGAAGACTTGTGGATCCAGTTTCCATTCGTGGGGATCCATGAGGTTTCTGCTTAGTTCGGCTGCCAGAGTATTTGTTTTTCCTGGCAGGAATTGTGCTTACAGGTGAACTTGAAAGGCCAATGCTGTGTCCCATAAGGTCATTGCTTGTCTGCAGAGGGGGTAGGAATGAGTACCTCCCTGCTTGTTTATGTACCACATGACCATAGTGTTGTCTGTCTTTATCAGTAATTGTCCTGGATGAAGCAGGTCCTTGAAAGCTGTCAGGGCATTTTGAACAGCTAGCATTTCTTTTTGATTGATGTGAAGATGCGTCTGGTTTGCAGGCCATGTGCCCTGAATACATTTTCCTGCCATATGGGCCCCCAGGCATAATCTGATACATCCATTGTTAGTGTCTGTCTGGCTGTGGGTAAACTGAATGGCAGACCCTTGTTGTGGTGACAGGCTTCTGCCCACCATCGAAACTCCTGTTGTAGGCAGGGAATGAGTGCAATTACTGTCTCCAGGCTGTGGCAATGCTGAGTCCAAACTCTTTTCAGATACCATTGTAGTTTCCTCATATGCAGTCTGGCATATGGAATTAGTAGAATGCAGGATGCCATGAAACCCAAGGCCTGCAGGATTTTCCTTGCAGATAAGTGGATTTTTGTTGCCAATTTCTTGAAGTAGTCAGTTGTTTTTGCTTGTCTGGCATGAGATAAGCCATCTGGGCAGTTGTATTTAAGCTTGCACCCAGGAATATTATCTCTTGAGAGGGCACTAGTTTTGATTTATTTTCGTTTACTGTGTACCCTAGGCCAATTAGTAATCTTTTTACAAATGCCAGATGCTTTAGAAGAGTGTCTTTGTTCTCTGCTTGAATTAGGCAGTCATCCAAGTAGGGATATATTTGAATTCCTTTTTGTCTGCAAAACGCCTGGCGCAGTAGATAAGCCAAAGGGCAGTGCAGAGAATTGGTAATGCATTGAGCCAGCTATGAATCTGAGGTATCTTCTGCAGGATTGTCTGACTGGGACATGCAGGTATGCCTCTTTTAGGTCCAAAGTTACTAGCCAAGCCGCAGTATCTGCTCAAGAGTCAACATCTTGAATTTTAGAACTTCCAGAAACTTTAGTATAGACAGGTCCATAATTGGTCTCCAGGTTTTGTCCTTCCTGGGTACTAGGAAAAGTCTGGAGTAAAATCCTTGCCCCTGCTCTTGTTGTGGTACTTGCTGAATGGCCCTCATATCCATGAGGGCTGTAATTTGTTTTTGTGCCTCTGCCCATTGATTGTGTGGCAGGTTTGGCATGCCCTTTGACCTTGGTAGAGTGTGAAAATGGAACCTGTAGCCTTGGAACACTATGTTCAGAACCCATTTGTCTTGGGTAACCATTTGCCAATCTGATGAAAAAAGTGCTAGTTTTCCCCCTAAGGGGGCTGTCAAAAGAAAACTGCTTGGAACTGGTAGAGGAAAGTCATTGGGACTGTTTCCTGTAAGGCTGTGATCTATCTTCTCCGCTTTTGGAGGTAGGAGCACCCTATTGTTTAGGCCTGTATGAGCCTTGGGGCTGAGATCTGCCTCTGGGACACCTGTATCTGCCTCTTGTGGTCTGTCTGAGACTGGAAAGGACCAATTTTTAGAAGGCCAGTCCCTGCTAAACCTGGGTGGCTGTACCTGTAAGAAATCCTTGGCTGTCTGCATGTATTTTGCTTTATAACCTCCATTTTTTTCAACACCTATTCTGTTTTAGTACCAAACAAAGTATCATGCTGTAATGGTGCATCTAATAATTTTGCTTTAACATCATCAGGCAGATTTTGTTCCTTTAACCAAGCATGCCTTCTAATAACTGTACCTGTAACAGCGGCCCTGCAAGAGGCCTCCAGTGAATCATAACCACATTGCAAAGTATGCTTTCCCACATGTTCAGTTGCATGCAATAAATCCTGCAATTCCTTGTTCTCTGAACATTCAGTATTTGTCAACATTTTCTGTTTAAGTAGTGACATTTTCATATGCTTAAATATCAGCAATATTTATTGACAATTTAAAGCCCTTACAGCCAGGGTGGCAGAAGTGTATACTTTTTTCCCCCATCTGTCTAGAGCCCTAGAATCCCTATCAGAGGGGACAGGGCTTTTTGCAGTGGAAGCTTTAACCCCCCTTGGGAACCTGAGATATAGTTTCTGGGTCAACAGCGAGGTTTTTATATAGGAATTTATGAGAATCCGGGACCCTGTAGTAACTGTCTAGCTTAGCAGGTGCAGGGGGTAAAGAGTCAGGGGACAGTCCGGACTCTGAAAATACATCATCTACAATGTCTAGAACAGGTGGAATGGCAAGGGGTCTGTGCTGGGGAAGAAGCAGGAAGTCTCTGAGCCTTTTCTTAGACTCAGAATATTCTTGGCTCTCCCAGTGGAAATGCTCCCTCATAGTATGCAGCGTTTCCCCAAAAGAATAGTCCTCAGGAGAGGCTGAAGGAATGGATTCTTCAGCATCAGAATCCTCATAGGTAAGCATGGAGTAATCCTGTTCAGAAGAGGAATCAGAGGAAATAGATACCTGATCAGAAGAATCATACTCTGTCTCTTGCCTAGGCCTCATCAGCGGGGAGATGGGAGCCCCTGATCAAAGTAATTAGGTCTTCAGCCATTTTGAGCATCTGTTTTTTAGGCATGGAAGTCTGAATAGGACAATGCTGTACTTGTTTCTTTGTCTTTAGAGCTGCTTTAGTCTTTGAAGCTGAGGATGGCTTAATATATAGTTGTGTAGGTCTCAAGACACCCTCAGAAGCCGATGCCTGCTCAGCGGCTCCGGACCCATCTGAGGGATTGATTTCCGAGTGTCCAATACCTTGAGTTTCCATAGGCCCGGTTGGCTCCAAGTGGGAGCCGGTAGCGGCCTGTAGCTCTGAGGTAGCAGGTGCCAGAGGCTGTGAAAGCGCCTCACTGAGAACCGGCGACTAGCCTAGAAGAGGTTTCGTCATCGGTTTTGGACCTCGGATGCCTATCCTTGTCCTTGTGTTTTTTGTAAACTCCGGTTGTCGGCTGTTCCACCGGCATTATATAATTAAATCTTTGGCCAAAAGTAATGAAATGCAAAATCGAACCGACGCTTGATAGTGCATTGGTTGAATCTAGCACACAACTGACAGCTAGCAACGTTGTGATCAGGGCCTAGGCAAGGAATACAGTTAGAGTGAAAATCCTTATGAGGTATTTGCTTCCCACAAGAAATACAATTGTTAACTTTTTCTGACATCGGTCTGGAGCAAGAAAAAAGTTTCCCCAACGGGGTACTTAGCTTTAATGAAGACTTCAGTTCTGAAATTCAATTTTGAAAATCTCAGGAGTCGGACGAACTGCTTTTGCTTCAGGCACTGCACGGCAAGAAAGACTGAAGAAAATGGCGTTGGCTGCATCTTTTATACCCCTGGCACACTGACGTCAGGGAAGAGGTGACAGCAACCGATGCCGGACCTAGACTTTGAAATTCTGTCTGACTGCGGGTAGCCTGCCAACAGGATAACCCGAGAGTAATGACTACAACAGTGAAACATGAGGAACATTGGAGGTATCTTCTGCATGATTCCCTTATTGGGCTATGCCTCTTTTAAGTCTAAAGCGTTCTTGCCCAGCATGGGCAGAAGCTGCTGCAAAGTTAGGATTTTGAATTTTGGAATGTCCAGGAATGTGTTCAAAATTGATAAATCCAGTATTGGGTGCCAGGCCTTGTCTTTTCTGGGTACCAACAACAGTCTTCCATAAAACCCTTGTCCTTTTTCCTGTTCTGGCACAGGCTGAATAGCCCCTACATCCATGAGGGACATAACTTGTTTCTGGTGCCTCTGCCCACTGATTTTTTGGCAGATCTAGCCAACCGTTTGGAATTGGCAGAGTGTGGAAGTGGAATCTGTATCCCTGGGATACTATGTTTAATACCCACTTGTCCTGGGTTATTAACTGCCAATTTTGAGCATAAAGTGCTAATTTTCCCCCTAAGGGTGCTGCCAAAAGATAAGTGCTTGGTGATGGCAGAGGGAAGTCACTGAGACTGTTTACTGCAGGGTTGCACTTTATTTCCTCCAGATTTGGAGGTAGAGACACCCCATTGCTTTGACCTGTAAGAATCATGTGACTGGTATCTAGATCCTGTAGGGCACCAGGGTTTTCCCCTTGGAGCCCTGTCGGACACAGGAAAGGACCAATTTTTTGTAGGCCAGTGTCTACTGAATATTGGTGGCTGCACTTGTAAGAAGTCTTTTACAGTTTGCATAGACTTAGCTTTGTCTTCCATTTTCTTTAAAACCTCTTCTGCCTCAATACCAAACAGAGTATCATGCTGTAAAGGTGCATCCAGCAATTTAGCTTTAACATGATCAGGCAAATTTTGCTGTTTTAGCCAGGCATGCCTTCTAATCATGGATCCAGTAACTGCGGCCCTGCAGGAGGCCTCTAAGGAATCAAAACCACATTGCAAAGTATGCTTTCCAACTTGTTCTGCTGCATGCAATAATTCCTGCAATTCTTTATTTTCTACACATTCAGAAATCATCATTTTCTGTTTCAGTAATCCCATAACATGCTGTTGATACTTGAGCATATGAAACTGGAAGTTTAAGGCCCTAATTGCCAAGGTTGCAAATGTATAAACCTTCTTTCCCCATCTATCCAGTGCCCTGGAATCTCTATCAGAGGGAGTAGGATTTTTTGATGTTGAGGCCTTTACACCTTTTGGACTCTGTGAAATAGTTCCAGGGTCAGCAGCAGGGTTTTTAAATAAATGTGTGTGTGAGTCAGGAACCCTGTAATATCTGTCTGGCTTGCTAGGAGCCGGAGGTAAGGAGTCTGGAGTCAAGCTTGACTCTGAAAACACATCATCCACAATGTCTAAAACAGGAGGTATGGCTAAAGGCCTAATGCTGAGGGAGAAGAAGGAAATCCCTAAGCCTCTTTTTTGATTCTGAGAAATCTTGACTCTCCCAGTGAAAGTGCTCCCCCAAAGTATGCAAGGTTTCTCCAAAGGAATAACCTTCAGGAGGAGATGCAGATGGGATAGATTCCTCTGCATCAGAATCCTCATAGGGTGGTATAGAAAATTCCTGATCAGAAGAGGAATCAGAAGAGATAGAAACCTGATCTGAAGATACATAATCAGTGTCTTGCCTAGGCCTCTTATCAGGAGGGGATTGGGAACCCATGATCAAGGTAATTAGGTCTTCAGCCATTTTGATCATCTGCTTTTTGGGCATAGAGGCCTGAGCATGTGGCTCATGCGTCATTTTTTTAGCTTTAGAAGTTGCTTTTGTCTTTGATTTTGAAGCTGGTGTTGGTTTTATATAGAAATGCTGAGGCCTGAAGACACCCTCAGAAGCCGGTGCCTGCTCAGCGGCTCCGGACCCATCCGAGGGAGAGACATCTCTGGGTACAATACTTTGAGAATCTTGAGGTTTGCCGGACTCCACATGGGTCTCGGTAGAGGCCTGCGACTCAAAAGTAGCGGGTATCGGGCTGCGAAAGCACCTCACTGAGTACCAGCGAATTGGCGACTGCCTTAAGAGAAGCTTTGTCATCGGTTTTGGATCTCGACGGTCTGTCTCTGTCCTTTTCTTTGCATTTTTTGAATTCCAGTAGTCAGATTGCTATCAGACGACATTTCAGGATAGTTAAATCTGTTTCCAAAATATTTTGAGGCAAAGCTATACCAACGTTCAATAGTGAGTTGGTTAAATCTAGCACAAAACCGACAGCTAGGCACGTTATGATCAGGGCCTAGGCAAGGAATACAATACAAATGGAAATCCTTATGAGGTATTTTCTTCCCACAAGTAATGTAATTATTAACTTTAACTGACATCGGTATGGAACAAGAAAAGGTTTCCCCAACGGGGTACTTAGCTTTAGTGAAGACTTCAGTTCTGAAACTCGAATTTGAAAATTTCAGGAGTTGGCTGACCGGCACTTGTGAACTGCTTCTGCTTCGGGCACCGCGCGGCAAGAAAGACTGAAGTAAATGGTGTCAGCTGCCGGTTTTATACCCCTGACGTCATGGAAGAAGAGACAGCAACCGATGCAGGACCCAAGACTTTGGAATTCAGGCCAACTGAGGGCAACCTGCCAGCAGATTACCCAAATGTAATGACTGCAACAGTGAAACATGAAGATCATCTACACCTGAAGATGACAAGTGACTGTAAAACAGTTTATTTGCCAGAGAATTAAACTTTTACAACTTATTGTTTTTTGGACGCTTCTTGTAATAGAGTATCAGTGGTACAGAAAAAATAACACTTTGCATGGGATGTTATAAATGTTACAGACTTTTTAGTAGGCATACAGCTTGCCAGTAGAATGTACACTGATTTGTCTCAAACTTATGAAGGCATATTTTCTTTAGGACTGACAAGTGTACAAGTCAGATGCAGGTTTGTATTCATGCAAGGTAGTGACATTACAATATCAAGTTTTACAAGCCGAGTTTTGGGTTCAGGTTATATCTTCAGAGCATCAAAGGGCAAAGAGGGAAGTCCTAAAATGGGAAGCCTGATGCCCACCTTATAATACATTTACTAAGCTTCAGTTTACCTATGCACATGCTTTCAGTTTATCCCAATGTTGGATTTATGTGCATATGCCAGTGGCAGGGAAAGGTATCACTCTAGTACCAGTTTCAATTACTTTTCAGGAAATAGCCATCATGCCAGACAGGCTAGAGAGGGGAATCATGGTACAATGATGTACCAGCTCCTAAGGTAGAAAACATAGGCAATAGTCAATTTAGAGATGGGGAAGGAAAATATGCAGGATTAACAGTTTATACTTTGTCTAACTTGACTGAAAACTCACAGAAACAGGTTGAAACAGTATATGGCATTTTTCCATGCTACTTCTGGAACAACAGGGTTGGCATTCTAACTGCATTAAGGCACATGTATCGTGTGTGTGGAAACAGAGCCTAAAAATGGCTAACTCCAAGTTGGTATGTTTCGTGTTATATGGGATATGTAATACCATCCATAAGACATTTAAAAGAACTACCTGGTTGAATAAGTTTCAGAAATCACAAAGTCAAGAGACCTGGATACTGACTTTCAGGATAAGGTACATATACATCAGAATCTGAATTTAATGACTCTAAAAGCTAGATCTAGGTGATGGGGTAATAGCTGGAACAGGCATAGTTCCTGCATATGGAGCTGTTAAAGCCATTTGGAAACTGCGCAAGTTAGCCAAGTTGCTGGAGGTTTTGGCCAATGGTACTTTTAAAAGCATAAAGGACATCACTTTGGAAATGACCATGAGATGTGTATGGTGGTCCTCCAAAACTGTATGGCCCTTGATTATCAGCTGGCATCCCAGCATGGGATGTGTGGGTTAACTGGAATGGAATGCTGCAGTTATACACCAGATAAAAGTAAATCTATTTGGATACATTTGCAGATTATGACTGAGGTAATGACTAAGGTACAAAGTATTGGTGAAACCTCATGGACGGAGTGGTTTGCAAGCCTATTGCTTTGTAAAGGTGTGCACTGAAGTCCAAGTTGCAGCCTCCAAAATATCATTGGTTGCTACTCCTCTGAGGAAGGCTACTGAGGTGGCTGCTGCCCAGGTCGAATGTGGTCTAATGTCCTTAGGCACTGATTTGCCATGTTGTGAATAGCAGAAACGAATGCAGTGTCCTATCCATTTTGAAATAGTCTGCTTTGAGATAGCTTTTCCATGTGATCCTGCAGCATATGCCACTAAACGTTGCTCAGTCTTTCTGAAAGCTTTAGTTTCGTCCAAGTAAAAGCGTAGCTGCCTGTGTATGTCCAAAGAATACAGAAGTCTTTCCCCTTCATTCTGTGGGTTTGGGTAAAAAGTAGGCAAATGTATGGTTTGGTTAAGAGCCACACTTGACACTACCTTAGGCATAAATGTTAGGCTTGTCCTTAGAGAAACCCTGTCCAGATGGAAGATAATAAAAGGTTCCACAGCCATTAATGCCTGTAACTCTGAGACTCTTCTTGCTGAAGTTATTGCTAGGAGCAGAGCTGTTTTCCATGATGAGAATTTTATCTCAGCTGTATTGGCTGGCTCAAAAGGAGGCAGTGAGAGTTTTTCCAAGACAAAATTGAGGTCCCATGCAGGTATTGGTGCTCTCCTTGGAGGTCTTATGTTTTTGGCCCCTCTGAGGTACTGCCTAAGCAATGGATGTGAAAAAATAGGTGAGTCCGTATTGTAATGAGCTGAAATGGCAGAGGCATGGGTCTTAATTGATGAGAAGGATAGGCCTTTGTCCAGCATCTCAGTTAGGTATTGTAAAATCTGAGGAATACTTGGTACAAGCGTGTCAATTCCTTGTGCCTGGTTCCAAGCACAGAATCTCTTCCATTTCTCTGCATAAGATTTTCTTGTGCTGGACCTCCTGGCCTCCAAAATAACATCCATAACCGCTTTAGAGAGAGGTGTATTCTGAATGGTTACACTATCCACCATGCAGCTAGATTTAGGGTTCTGAGTTGGCTGTGCAGGATCTGATTGTTTTGTTGGGTCAGTAAATGAGGAATTTGAGGCAATGTCCAGGCTGGGCCTTGTGACAAGCTCCTTAGGATTGGGTACCAGTGCTGGCGTGGCCAATCCGGGGCAATCAGTATCATTTGTGGCTTCTCTTGTCTGACCTTTAGGAGTACCTTGGGGTGGAGAGGCAGTGGAGGAAAGGCATATACTGTAAGGTTGTTCCAGCTGAATGACAAAGCATCCACTTTCCATGCTTATTTGTGATAAGTCCTTGTGCAGAATCTCTGTATTTGGTAGTTGTGAGGGGAGGCAAATAGATCTATGTCTGGGCATCCCCATTTCCTTGTTATGTTGAAGATTTGTGGATCTAGTTTCCACTCGTGAGGATCCATGAGGTTTCTGCTTAGTTCGTCTGCCAGAGCATTTGTTTTTCCTGGCAGGAATTGTGCTTGCAGGTGTACTTGGTAAGTCAATGCTGTGTTCCACAAAATCATGGCTGGTCTGCAGAGGGGCTAAGAATGTGTGCCTCCCTGCTTGTTTATGTACCACATGACTGTAGTATTGTCCGTCTTTATCAGCAGCTGTCCTGGATGAAGTAGGTCCTTGAAGGCTGTCGGGGCATTTTGTACAGCTAGCATCTCTCTTTGATTGATGTAAAGATGCCTTTGGCTTGCGGGCCATGTGCCCTGAATACATTTTCCTGCCATGTGGGCCCCCCAGGCATAATCTGATGCATCTGTTTTTAGTGTTTGCCTGGCTGTGGGTAAAGTGAATGGCTGTCCCTTATTGTGGTGACAGGCCTGTGCCCACCATCGAAACTCCTGCTGAAGGCAGGGAATGAGTGAAATTAATGATTCCAGGCTGTGGCAATGTTGAGTCCAAACACTTTTTAGATACCATTGTAGCTTCCTCATATGCAGTCTTGCATATGGAATTAGCAGAATGCAGGATGCCATGTAGCCCAGAGCCTGCAGACTTTTTCTTGCAGATAACTGGCTCTTTGTTGCCATGCTTTCAAAGTAGAAGTCAGTTGCTTTTGTTTGTCTGGCGTGAGATAAGCCATCTGGGCAGTTGTATTTAAGCTTGCACCCAGGAATATTATCTCTTGAGAGGGCACTAGTTTTGATTTATTTTCGTTTGCTCTGTACCCTAGGCAAATTAGTAATCTTTTTACAAACGCCAGATGCTTTAGTAGAATGTCTTTGGTCTCTGCTTGAATAAGGCAGTCGTCCAAGTAGGGGTATATTTGAATTCTTCTTTGTCTGAAAAATGCAATTACTGGTGCCAGGTATTTTGTGAAGACCCTGGGCACAATAGATAAGCCAAAGGGCAGTGCAGAGAATTGGTAGTGCATTGAGCCAGCTATGAATCTGAGGTATCTTCTGCAAGACTGTCTGATTGGGACATGCAGGTATGCCTCTTTGAGGTCCAAATTTACAAGCCAAGCCTTCTTGCCCAGCATGGGCAGAAGCTGTTGCAGTCAACATTTTGAATTTTGGAACGTCCAGAAAAGTATTTAGAATAGACAGGTCCAGAATTGGTCTCCAGGCTTTGTCCTTTCTTGGTACTAAGAAAAGTCTTGAGTAAAATCCTTGTTCCTGCTCTTGTTGTGGTACTGGCTGAATAGCCCTCATGTCCATGGGAGATGAAACTTGTTTTTGTGCCTCTGCCCATTGATTGTGTCAGGTCTGGCATACCTTTTGACTTTGGAAGTGTGTGAAAGTGGAACCTGTTGCCCTGAGAGGCTATATTTAAGACCCATTTGTCCTGGGTGATCATGTGCCAATTTTGTGAAAAAAGTGCTAGCTTTCCCCCTAAGGGTGCTGCCAAAAGATAAGTGTTTGGCACTGGCAGAGGGAAGTCATTGGGACTGTTTCCTCTATGGCTGTGATTTGTCTTCTCCGCTTTTGGAGGTAGAAGTACCCCATTGTTTGGACCTGTATGAGCCCTGGGGCTGTTGCCTACCTCTAGGGCATCTGTATCTGCCTCTTTGTGGCCTGTCTGACACTGGAAAGGACCAATTCTTAGAAGGCCAGTTCCTGCTAAATCTGGGTGGCTGTACCTGTAAGAAATCCTTTACTGTCTGCATAGATTTAGCTTCATCTTCCATTTTCTTCAACACCTCTTCTGCCTTAACACCAAACAAAGTATCATGCTGTAATGGAGCATCCAATAATTTTGCTTTAACATGATCAGGCAGATTCTGTTCCTTTAACCAAGCATGCCTTCTAATGACAGAACCTGTAACAGCGGCCCTGCAAGTGGCCTCCAGTGAATCAAAACCACATTGCAAAGTATGCTTTCCCACTTGTTCAGCTGCATGCAATAAATCCTGCATTTCCTTGTTCTCAGAACATTCAGAATTTGTCAACATTTTCTGTTTTAGCAGTGACATTAAGTATTGCTGATATTTAAGCATATGAAACTGACAATTTAAAGCCCTTACAGCCAAGGTAGCAGAAATGTAAACTTTTTTCCCTCATCTGTCCAGTGCCCTTGAATCCCTATCTGAGGGGACAGGGTTTTTTACAGTAGAGGCGTTGACCCCTTTGGGACCCTGAGATATAGTTTCTGGGTCAGCAGCAGGGTTTTTATATAGAAATTTATGAAAATCTAGAACCCTGTAGTATCTGTCTGGCTTAATAGGTGCAGGAGGTAAAGAGTCGGGAGACAGTCCGGACTCTGAAAATACATCATGTACAATGTCTAGAACAGGTGGAATAGCAAGAGGTCTGTGCTGAGGTAGTAGAAGAAAGTCTCTAAGCCTTTTCTTAGATTCTGAGTAATCTTGGCTCTCCCAGTGGAAATGCTCCCTTCATGGTATGTAGGGTTTACCCAAAGGAATAATCCTCAGGAGGAGAAGCTGAAGGAATGGATTCTTCAGCATCAGAATCCTCACAGGGAGGAAGAGAGTATCCCTGTTCTGAAGAGGAGTCAGAGGAAATGGAAAACTGATCAGAGGAATTATATTCAGTGTCTTGCCTAGGCCTCTTATCAGGAGGGGAATGGGAACCCCTGATCAAAGTAATTAGGCCTTCGGCCATTTTGAGCATCTGTTTCTTAGGCATGGAAGTCTGTCCTGGAGAATGCTGTACTTGTTTCCTTGTCTTTAAAGCTGTTTTAGTCTTTGTCTTGGATGCTGAAGTTGGCTTGATATAAAGCTGTGTAGGTCTGAAAACACCCTCAGAAGCCGATGCCTGCTCAGCGGCTCCAGACCCATCTGAGGGATTAGTTTCCGAAGGCCCAATACTTTGAGTATCCAGAGGCCCAGTTGTCTCCACGTGGGAGTCGGAGGTGACCTGTGGCACTGAGGTAGCGGGTGTCAGGGGCTGCGAAAGTGCCTCAGTGAGAACCAGCAACTGGCCTAGAAGAGGCTTTGTCGTCGGTTTTGGAACTCAGATGCCTGTCCTTTTCTTTTTCTTTGCGTTTTTTATGAACTCCAGTCGTTAGCTGTTCTGACGGCATTATATAGTTAAACCTTCGGCCAAAGTAATGAAATGCAAAATCGTACCAACGCTTAATAGTGCGTTGGTTAAATCTAGCACAAAACTGACAACTAGCAATGTCGTGGTCAGGGTCTAAGCAAGGAATACAGTAAGAATGAAAATCCTTATGAGGTATTTGCTTCCCCACAAGAAATACAATTGTTAACTTTTTCTGACATCGGTCTGGAGCAAGAAAAAAGTTTCCTCAACCGAGTACTTAGCTTTATTGAAGACTTTGGATCTGAAATTCAATTTCAAAAATCTCAGGAGTCGGCCGACCGGCACTTGCGAACTGCTTTTGCTTCGGGCACCATGCGGCAAGAAAGACTGAAGAAAATGGCGTCGGCTGCATCTTATATACCCCACGCGCACTGACGTCAGGGAAGAGGCGACGGCAACCGACGCTGGACCAGGACTTTGGAATTCAGGCCAACTGCGGGTAGCATGCCAACAGGATAACCCAAGTGTAATGACTGCAACAGTGAAACACGATGAACATCCTATCCCCCAGGGGATAAGATCTCATTCCACCAGGGCTGCATCTACTTCTACAGCCTTTCTCAGAGGTGTTCCTACCAGGGATATTCTAGAAGCTGCTACCTGGAGTTCAGTTCATACTTTAACCAAGCAAAACAATTTTCTCTAAATCTAGAGCTGGCTTTGCCACTGCTGTTTTGCAGGGCCTTATAGCTGGTCCTAATGCTGTATAAATCCATCCTCCCAACCATAGCTTTGGGAATCTACCCAAATGTAATGACTGCAACAGTGAATACACTCGAACATCTACATTTATGGTAAGTGTACACAACTGTACTTTATACAAACACATTAAGGAATCAATATTTTTCTTAATCTTGCTGTATAATAGCAATAATTCACTTGTGTGGTTATACAAGGATTTTACCCACATATGGCTTTGTTAATCACTCTGGTTTCACACTAGTAATCATATTACATCAACTCTGGATAAATCCTGATATACTCACATGCAGTCATGGATTTTTACATAGACAATGATTAAGGATCATGCTGTGACAGGAACACAGGACCCAATGAAAGAGTGGGAAGGCATAAAGAAAGATGATATGGGGAGGAGTGGAATGTGGTGACATGAAGTAGGAAGAAAACACAGTTGGCTAGTAGTAGCCAGGAAGAGGCAAGAAGGGATGCAGGAGGATGAGGACTGCAGACACAGCCTATCACTAGGGGGAAGGGTGGTTAAGCAAGACCAGAGAGCTATTATCAGGGGTGTAGAAAAGAAACTCAATCAGTGGTTTAGTCATTAAGGGAATCGTATCTGAGAATGGGGAACAGGACGGGTTCAACTGTATTGAAGATAGTGCAAGGAAGGACCCTGGACAGGATAGCAGAAGAGGTAAATATAAAAAGAAAAGTATGACTAGGCCCTGTGTTATAGTTCATGCCAGGATATCTGGCAGCATTGGTAGTGGAGGAAGAGACCAGGAGGACAAGGAAGGTACTCCAAGGATGTCAGCAGCTTGGATGCATGGTGGCTCTCTCATATTTTCTAATCATGCCTGTATTCAGCACAGCACCGCGAGGAAGCAGAGAAAAAGGAATTACAATCTATGGCTGCAGCAATAGGAAAGAGAATGTGGATATGGGTATGTGGGTAAGCAGGGAGAGGGATGATCTAGGGAAAGGCTTTGTGTGAGGGTTGACAGAAGGTACTTCCTGTACATCAAGGCAGGTCCTCTCACATGATCTGATAAAGAAAGAACTCACTTCTCATTAAGGGCACATCTTAATGAGTCCCCTGCTGTGTTAAATTCCAAACAGGAAGGAATCAAAGGATAAAGCAAGGACCAAGGTTAAGAAGGCTGAATCCATAAGTACCAGGGCCCAACACCTGGACTTTTGGCTGAGACAATAATGTTGTATGAGGATGCACAGTGAAGGCTAAGAGGTTGCAGTGCAAATGTCTGCTATGAATATTTCTGAAGCAAGCAGTGGATGCAGCCATTCCCCTAGTAGAATGGATTTTGACCACAGCATTCACTAGTTGAAGGTTTGCTCCTACACAGCAGATGACAAAAAAGCTGTAAGGAATAGGCCTGATGTTTACAGGTCCTCCTCCTCCTCCCTGAACCATATTGGTCATCTTCCTGACTTCATGCAATAAGTTCAGATAACACGAGATGATGGAGGACATCCAGTCTATGAAGGACTCATACTTTCTATCTTCCCTTTCTCGCCTAGTTTCTGCCCAAAACAAGAAACTGAGAAATGAAGGGCTTGGACCAGAAATAATGCAGAAGCCACTTTCAGGAGGAAGCATGAGTGAAGGGCAATCAATCCATGTGATGGACGTAGGATTCTCTACATGTGATCAAGTTCAACTTTACTAAAGTGCTCGAACCCGAACACTATCACAAGTAAACGCAAAAATAATACTGATAACCGGCCAGAGCAAAATGAAACTGTAATTATAGTTAAAAATATATATATTTTTTGTATAACCAAGACGAGCTCTCCATGTTACAAATGAAGAATCCATTATCATTTTTTCCTGTAGAACTGGAAGACCCTTTAAAAATTGTTAGGGACTGTCTACCACTACAACACTTTTTAACAAGTGGTCCGACACCACAGAAAATTCCATGACTTTGTGATGATTCTATAACCATGGACACCTTCTTTTATCAACTGACATCTTGCTGCCCAGTGTAATAACCATATGCTAAGTTGTGCAAATGACACCATGGAGACTAGGGCTACATCAAGTCCAGAAGATCAAAACCCAAAACCCGGGACTGTGTAGTGTATGCTACCCCAGGATACCCAAGCCATTACTTCCTGGGCGCTCTCACAGCATAACTGGAATTGAAAAGTATTGGACTAGTTCTGTAAAGATGAAGGCTCTCCTCTCTTTTGAGCACGAGACAGATGAAGCCCCCCCCCCATTTTATGGTCACCACTAGGAATTGCAGCCAGAGAAGTAAGCATTACAGGACTGGACAGAGCTGCCCAGTGGCCAAACTTAAAGGACAGACAGATCTTGCCAAAAATGGAAGTACAGTTGTGTACACATACCATAAATGTAGATGTTCGAGTGTTTTCACTGTTGCAGTCATCGCACTTGGGTTATCTGCCTGCAGGTAGCACTCAGTCGGCCCGAATACCAGAGACTTAGTATTTCTGTATCGGTTGCTGTTGCTCCAGGACTGATGTCAGGGGTATAAAAACAGGCAGCCAGCGCCAGTACATTTTCTTGCTCTAAATGTCAGGAGCCCCCCAAATAGGAAACTAAATTATGGTGGGGAAACACCACCAGTAAAAAGTAAATACCAATACCCCAGGAAGGGGTGAGTGATAACCAGAGAGGAGAGAGAGAGAAACCAGGGGGCTGGAGGGAGGGAAACCAGGACTGCAACAGTGAATACACTCAAACATCTACATTTATGGTAAGTGTACACAACTGTACGTTGTTCTTTGTGTTTCACTGTTGCAGTCAGCACACTTCAGTTGATTCACAAAGCTGAAGAAGGGTGGAGGCAGTCAAGAAGACTTTGGGCTGGCTAGTATGCCTTGTAGGACTGCAGTTGCAAAACCTGCCCTGGCTTTGGAAAAGATGGGCAGGTGGTAATGCTTGGCGAAGATGTGTACAGAACTCCAGGTAGCAGCTTCCAGGACTGTCCCTGGTAGGGACTCCCCTGAGGAATGCTGTAGAGGTAGATGTTGCCCTAGTAGAATGTGTTCTGACCCCTGGAGGAGTTGGTTTGCCATGGTGCTTGTAGCAGAAATGGATGCAGTGTGCTATCCATTTGGAAATTGTTTATTTTGATATGGCCTTGCCCTCTGCTCCTGTTGTAAAGCTGACTAGTAACTGGTCAGATTTTCTGAAGGGCTTAGTTCTAATCAAGGTGGAATCTGAGCTGTCTGTGCACATCCAAGGAATGCAGGATCCTTTCCCCTTTATTCTGAGGATTAGGGAAGAAAGTTGGCAAATGGATGGATTGGTTAAGAGCCAAACTGGATACCACTTTAGGCATAAAGGAAGGGTTAGTCCTGAAGGAACCATGTCAGCATGGAAAATAATGAAGGGCTCTTCTGCCATAAGTGCTTGAAGCTCGGATACTCTTCTGGCTGACTGATAGCCAGAAGCAATGCTGTTTTCTGAGAGAGGAATTTTAACTCTGCTGACATTGCAGGTTCAAAGGGGGGGGGGGTGAGCTTTTCCAGTACAAAGTTAAGGTCCCAAGCAGGAATTGGTGCTCTCGTTGGTGGCCTTAAGCTGTTTGATAAGGGGGTGTGAGAAGAGAGGTGGCTCAGTGTTGTAATGAGCCGAAACAGCTGAGCCATGTATCTTAATGGTGGAAAAGGGCAGACCTTTGTGTAGTAGATCTGCTAAGTAATCCAGGATTAGAGGCAGGGAGGGCAGAGTGGTGTCCTCTCCTTTAGATTGAATCCAGGAGCAGTACCTTTCCCACTTATCAGCATAGGATTTTCTCGTACTGCGTCTTCTGGCTTCAAGAATGATGTCCAGCACCTGTCTGCTTAGGGTTGCTGGGGAGAATTCATGGAATAAGCCAGGCTGCAAGATTTAGGAATTTCAGTTGCGGATGCAAAATCTTTCCCTCCTGCTGAGAGAGCAGGGTTGGGTTCTGGTGTAGATGCCAGAGTGGCACTGGTGACAGGCTGCACAGGAGTGGTTACCAGTGCTGGTGTGGCCAGTCTGGGGAAATCAGAATTGTTCTTGGTCTGTCCTGTCTTATCTTGAGTAATACTCGAGAGAAGGGGCAGAGGAGGAAAGGCATAGCTATAGAGATTTACCCACTGAAAGGATAGGGCATCTATTTTTCAGGCCCTGCTGTGAGGGTTCCTAGTGCAGAATTTGCTGAGCTTGTGGATGTAGGGGGAAGCAAAGAGATCCACCTCTGGGGTCCCCCATTTCTGAATTAGAAAGCTGAAGATGCTGGGCTCCAATTACCACTCATGTGAGTCTAGGAGATTTCTGCTTAAGCTGTCTGCCAGTAAGTTTTGATTGCCTGGCAGGAATTGAGCTTGCAGATGAACTTGCATGTGCAAGGGAATGTTCCACAGGGCCATGGCTAAGCTGCAGAGTGGGTTCCCCCCACTTGTTGATGTACCACATAACTGTGGTGTTGTTTGTTTTTATTAGTTGTTGTCCTGGAAAGAGTAGGGACCTGAAAGCTGTCTGGGCGTTCAGCACAGCTAGCACCTCTTTTTGATGTGCAGATGAAACTGACTTGGGCTCCAGAATGCATTAGCCGTCCATGTGTGCTCCCCAGGCATAGTCTGATGCCTCTGTGTTTAGGGTCGGGGCAGCTTGGGGTTGAGTAAAGGGCAGTCCCTTGTGGTTGCATGCTTCTGCCCATCACAGGTACTCTGTCCTTAGATAGGAACAGTTAGTTATGTACTCACCATAACGATTGATGTATGTGGTCCATCTTGCCTACATTCCTTACTCACGGGTTCAGAGCCGAGAATCGGCTACAACTCAGCCAAAGTTTTCTAGCACAAAGTCTCTAATTGGCTGGGCTAACCCAGTATCCCAAGATGCACCTCGCCCTAGCCCCAGATATTGTTTGCAAGCATACCAATCATAACCCATACTCAATCAACACTGGAAGAAATTCCAACCAGATAAAGGAACACAATCACTGAACTTGAAGGGTCCACAGAGCCAATAGTCTTCCAAATCCTTTAGGAAGGGGGCAGGTAGGAGGGTACATAGGAATGTAGGTGAGACAGACCACATACATCGATCGTTATGGTGAGTACATAACTAACTGATGTTATGTGGTCCTATCTCGCCTACATTCCTTACTCACGGGACAGCGTCCCCAGCACCTCTATCCTGGGAGGCTCATAGGAAGATACTCCTGAGAACTGTGGAACCAAAGGAAGCCCGGCCCCTAGAAGCCATGTCCAGCTTGTAATTAGTAATAAAAGTGTTGGAAGAGGCCCAAGTGGCCGCAGCACAAATATCATCCAAGGAAAGCCTAGCATAGAAAGCTGTTGATGTAGACATAGCCCTGGTAGAATGAGTCTTGACGGGAAAGGGTAAAGTTCTGCCTGCTTATGATTAGATGAATTCAATACAATCTTTGATCCATTTAGAAATTGTGCACTTGGAAATAGGGCAACCTGCCCTGTTTTCTGAAAAGGACACAAACAGTTGATCAGATTTCCTAACATGCTTAGTCCTATGCAAATAAAATCTCAGTTGCCTGTGCACATCCAACTGATGAAACCTGAATTCTGCTTTATTGGAAAAGTTTGGAAAGAACACTGGTAGCTCAATAGATTGATGGAGATTGACAGTGGATGACACCTTCGGAAGGAAGGAAGGAAGGGTTAAGCCTCAGAGAAACTCTGTCCTTATGAAAGATCAAATACGGAGGTTTAATGGACAAAGCTTGAAGTTCTGATACCCTCCTGGCTGATGTAATTGCTATCAGAAAAAATGTCTTCCAAGATAAGAACTTTAAGTCACAAGTGGCAGCAGGCTCAAAGGGTGATGATGTCATAGCTTGTAGCAAAAGGTTCAGGTCCCATGGCAGTATAGGTTCTGAAACAAGGGGACAAAGTAACCAAGTGCCTTTTAGAAAGGCTTTACAGAGTTTGTGGCCCATAAGAGAGGGCTCATAAGATGTGTGGAAATTGGAAATTGCAGCCAACTGTACTTTAACGGTAGCGGGCATGGAGCCCTGACTAACAACATGGCTAAGAAATCTAAGACCGATGGAATAGGGGCTGTGAAGGGGTCCAAACCTTGGGCCTGAGCCCAAATAGAGAATCTCTTCCATTTGCTGGAATAAATCTTCCTGGTGGAAGACTTATGAGAAGAAGACAAGATGTGCACCACTTCAGGTGAAAAGGAATGTCGTCTTACTAGCGACGGAAGTGGAGCAGCCAGGCTGTCAACCTGAGAGTTCACAGGGATGGATGAAGTTGTCCTGACATGTGAATCAGGAGGTCCGGCACTGGGTCCAGAGTCCACGGACCATCCAGTGCGTACCATTGCAGAAAAGGGAACCATACTTGTCGAGGCCAGTGTGGAGCAATAAGGATCATCCTGCTTCCCAAGGATATGGCTTTCTGTATCACTCTGGAAAACGGAGGGAAAGCATAGACCAGACCGGGGGGCCAATTGTGAGCTAGAGCATCCCTGGGTGACTCCCCCTGTGGGGGGATCAGAGTGAAGTACTTGCTGCATTTGGCATTGAGGGGGCTGGCGAAGAGATCGCAGCAAGGCTGACCCCACCTCTTGAAGATCTGAACCGCCACTCGGTTGTTCAGGGACCACTCGTGGGGCATCAGAATAGCTCTGCTTAGCCTGTCCGCTATCATGTTGGACTTCCCCGGAATGTGCATTGCCACCAGAAACCGTTGGGAAGACACTGCCCACTGCCACACTCGCATGGCCTTTCTGCAGAGGGGATAAGATTTGGTTCCCCCCTGCTTGTTCAGGTACTACACTACGGACATGTTGTCCGAGTGAACTGCGATCGTTCCCTGAGGTAGAGAGTCTTGGAGTGCTCGCAACGCCAGAAACACCGCTCTCATCTCCAGAACATTGATGTGCAAGTGTACCTCGTCATCTTGCCAGGTGCCTTGGACCATCCTGCCTAGATAATGCCCCCCCACCCCATCTGGAGGCGTCCGTGGTCACCATGGCCACTGGAGAGATAGGAATCAAGCTCCTTCCTCTGTCCAGATTGGAGGAGCATAGCCACCAGAGGAGGTCCTGTTTGCATCGTTCCGTGAAAAGTATCAGGTGGGAAAGAGGAAGCTTCTGAAAGGACCACTGAACCGACAGGAGCCACTGTAGGATCTGTATGTGTAACCTGGCCAGAGGTACCAGCATGATGGTGGAGGCCATGGATCCCAAGAGCTGAAGAACTAACCTGGCCTGAACTTTTCTGAGGGGCAACAGTGCGTGGATCTGAGACTGCAACACTCTTGTCCTGTCCTGTGGCAGAAAGGCACGCATTTGAATAGAGTCTAGCTCTGTGCCTATACAAACAACACGCTGTGAGGGCTGCAAGGCAGACTTTTCCCAGTTCAAAGTAATTCCTAGACGTTGGCAAAGTGAGATGGTCATCTCCCTGGCTTGAATGAGCAGATGCCTGGTGGGGGCGGCGAGAAGCCAGTCGTCCAGATACGGAAACACCTGGAATCCTAGACGTCTCAGGTGAGCTGTCACCACTGCCAAACACTTGGTAAACACCCTGGAGGCTGTGGTGAGACCAAAGGGCAGGGCACGGAACTGGAAGTGACTGGCTCCTAACAGGAAGCGTA
Organism: Protopterus annectens; assembly: GCF_019279795.1. Lineage (NCBI taxonomy): Eukaryota > Metazoa > Chordata > Ceratodontiformes > Protopteridae > Protopterus > Protopterus annectens. The sequence continues at coordinate 1,742,051,632 of NC_056733.1, read as the reverse complement.
AATGACTCCTGGATGCCTTCTCCATTTTGATGTGGTAGTAGGCATCCTTGAGATAGATGGAGCACATCCATACTCCTTTTTCCAGCAGTGGAAAAATGGACTGAAGTGTGACCATCCGGAACTTGGACTTCAGAACGTAGTGATTCGGTCGACTGAGATCCAGAATTGGTCTCAGGTCCCCTGTTCTTTTCGGCACCAAAAAGAGTTGCAAGTTCCTTATCTGACATGGTCTGAGGGAACTGGTTGGATGACTCCTTTTTCTAGCAGCTTTGCAACTTCTAGTGCTGCTTGATCCCGTTGACTGGGTGGGACGTCCGGGATCCTTCTGACTGGGGGGGGTGTTGACGCAAAGGGAATAGAGTAACCTCCGGTAACTATTCGAAGCACCCAACAATCCTGGGTGATGCTTTCCCAGGCTTCCGGATGCAATGAAATTCAGCCCCCCACTGGCTCTGGAATAGCACAGTTGGGCAACACCTCAGGAACGCTGGAAGGACGAACCGCGAAAGGAATCACGGTCTCCCGAGTTGCGGGGGCCTTCTCTGCCTCTAGGATGGCAATCTTCCGGAATAATTCCCCCCCCCTCTGCTTCTGCAGGGGGACTCACCCTGAGCTGCAGGAAAGGACCTCTGAGACTTTTTGAACCACATTTCCCTCCTTTCTGAGCCTTGGGATAAGGCCTAGAAGGGAGAGAAAAATAGGCCCCCTATGGCAGATAGGGTCTTTCCCACCTGTTCGCATCTGGTAAGGCTGTCTTTCACTTTGGGTCCGAAGAGAGAGGACCCATCAAAGGGGGCATCAGTGAAGGAAGACTTAAAGGCCTCCTCGAAATGACACAGGCGCATCCTGGCTTGCCTTCTAAGAGCTACGCCTGAGCTAGCTGCCCTACTCTCCCCTTCGGCTGCATAAGATATGAGCCTCATAGATGAGTTGACAATGGAACCTATGGTAGACAGCTGGGCGTTAACAGTCTGCGCTACCGCCTCAGGCATGTTACCCATCAGAGTATCTCCTAGCTTCTTCAGATAATCTCTTTGGAGCAGAGTGAAATCACAGAGGTAATTCAACGACCATAAGGTAAAGGTCGCCGAAGACAGGGTACGCTTCCCATACCGGTCCTGCACTCCTTGTTAGGAGGATGGACTGAAGAAGAAGCCTCTGCAACTTCCTGCTGAGTGGCTGCCGCCACAACCAAGGCATCTACCGAAACCCCTTTGGTAAGGAACTCTTTGCCCGGGGGAGCAGACAGGAACTTGTTTGGATGTCTGGGCACCAGTTCCATGGAATCAGGGTTCTCCCACACCCTTCGACAAATCAAGTCCAGGAGTTCGTTGAATGGTGGAGACACCCAGGAGGCGGAGGGTTGAGCTCCGAAGGCCTTGAGGAATACAGACTCCTCCTCAGAGGGGGGTCTTGGAAGGCCAGTCACCTCTCTGTCTCAAAATCTCCAGGATGTCGGAGAAAGAGACATCATTGGAGGACGACTTGGGGACCCCTCTGATTCCTCGAGGTCGGTATCGGAAGTGAGGGACTCGTCCTGGGAGTCGATGTGCTTCCTCTTGCATGACTTCTTACTGGGAGGCTCCTCAGGCACCGACTCTGAAGGGCCCTCAGAAAGTAGGGGACCGCTCAAGGGGGTATCCCCAGACCTTCGGGCTCCACCATCCATGGAGAGGGGGGTGTCAGAGGTTCTAGCTGGGGTGTAAGGGGACGGAGCAACTGATACCAGTGATGTACCTGACGACCTGGCCAGGGCGCTCCTCATCGCCTCGAAGGCCGGTCCTCCCCGAGTCAGAGGATCGACCAGTCTCTGAGACCATGACCGGAGTCGAGATTCCCCGAACCGAAGCACCGAGAGGGAAGCTCGGAACTGACAGGAGTCCTGAGGTATCCCCCTCGGGTCCGACAGAGGAAACCCGAGTGCCGAAACCAGAGGATGGAGCCAACCTGGTTGGAGCCGAAGCCGGCTCCGATAGACTCACCTGGGGTATCGGAGCCGACATCAGAACATCACTCGGCGTGGAGCACTCCGGCTCCGACGACGCATGGGTGTTCAGAGGAAGCATCATCGGTGCAAGAATGGGAACCGGCTCCGGAGCTGACTGGGTTGGAGCCGAAAACAGTTTTGCTAACCCCGGCGACTGTAGGTGCCTCTGGATCACCCTATCCACATCCAAATCAGACAGCCTAGAGGATTTGGAAGAAATAGAAGGAGATCTGGGTCTCCCAACTGGAGACCCATTCCTGACACTGGGTGACCGGCTCCAACTAGGTTCCAATACTATCGGAACCAAGGTCGACTCCAGTACAACAGCTACCTCCTGCAGCCCCAAGGACAATGGAGCCGAGGAGGTAGTATCCATTTCAGAGTCCTTCTCCTTTGGCCCTGAGGGCAGTGGAACCGAGGAGGAAGTATCCAATCTACAAACCTTCTCCGATGGCTCCGAAGCAGCAGACGGCGCTGGAGATCTTTTCTTGGCCTTAGGAAGCTTAGACTTAGTACTAGAAGACAAAGACGACTCCAAGGCCTCCTCAAAGGAGGGCTTGATCAGACCCTTCAAAATCAGTTTGTTTATATGTTCCTGCAGTACCCTAGGGCTGAAAACATGACAGAAACTGCAGGACTCTTGTAAGTGAATAGCACCAAGACAATACACACAGATAGAGTGCCCATCTGTTATGGACATTTTATAGCCACATTTTGTACACTTTTTAAACCCAGAGGGTTTATGTTCCTTCAGTTCTTTCGACATGGTAAGCAAACCGCGCCACTCACACTGACAAAGATAACACAAGGAAGGTGGGAAGACCAACAACCACTTAAAGGACAAGGAAACTAATTTAAACGCTTCCTAAGAGGGGTTCAACCAACAACACAGCACAAAACTACAAGGGGACACACTGGAGAGGACTAGGTCCTCTAACTTAAATGGGCCTAGCCCACGAAAACAGTAGGGATACCACAAACTCTAAACTGTCAAGACTCACACAAATACTAGTCCGATACAAGGTTAGCCATCAAAATAGCTTTTGTGAAAAAAATAGACTGCTAAGATACTTATAAGTATTCTAAAAAAGGTACTTAGCCACAGCCAAGCGAGATCACGTCCTAACTCTATGAGAGGCAAATGAGATCTGGGGCTAGGGTGAGGTGCATCTTGGGATACCGGGTTAGCCCAGCCAATTAAGAGACTTCGTGCTAGAAAAATTTGGCCGAGTCAGAGCCGATTCTCGGCTCCGAACCCGTGAGTAAGGAATGTAGGTGAGATAGGACCACATAACATTGACTGTTTCCAGGTCCTGAGAATGTTGACACCAAAGACTTACGTACCACTGAAGTTTCCTGATATACAGTCTTGCATATGGAATTAGCAGTATGCATGAGGCCATGAACCCTAGGGCCTGCAATATTTTTCTTGCGGATAGCTTGGTTCTGGTGGCCATTTGTTTGAAGTAGGCTTTCAGACTTGTTTTTCTGAAGTGAGGAATGCCATCTGGGACGTTGTGTCCAAGCTTGCTCCCAGGAATACAATCCTTTGACTGGGTACCAGTTTTGATTGCTTTTCATTGATGGTGTACCCCAAGAACGTTAGGTTTTTCACAAATGTCAGGTGCTGCAATAGCAATTCCTGATTGTCCATCTGAATCAGGCAGTCTGAGTACGGGTAAATTTGGATATTTCTTTGCCTGCAATATGCAATGGCTGGAGCCAGGCATTTTGTGAATACTCTGGGATAAGCCAAAGGGAAGTGCAGAGAACTGATAATGCATAGATCCTGCCCTTAAATGTAGATACTTCCTGCATGACTCCCTTATGGGGATGTGAAGATAAACTTCTTTTAAGTCTAGGGTGACTAACCAGGCATCCTTGGCTAGCATAGGTAGAAGCTGTTGCAGGGTAAGCATTTTGAATTTTGGTACCACCAGGAAGGTGTTGAGAATTGAAAGATCCAGGATTAGGTGCCAAGAGCCCTCTTTTCTGGGTACCAGGAAGACTCTGGAGTAGAATGCTTGACCTATCTGTTCTACTGGAACTGGCTGAATAGCTGATATTGAGCAGGGAAAGAACTTGGCTTTGAGCCTCTGCCCACTGGTTTGGAGGAAGGTCTGGGAACCCTTTTGGGGTTGGCAGTGAGTGGAAATAAAAAAAATTTGTACCCCTGGGATACAATGTTGAGGACCCATCGGTCTTGTGTAATGGACATCAGTTTTTTTTACATGAAGGGCAAGTTTTCCTCCTAGGGGCACAAGCAATTGGGCAGGGCTGGGGAGTGGAGTAAAGAAGTCATTGTGAGTTTTTTCTGTAAGGAGGTGGCTTACCACTCCCTGCTTTGGGGGTGGGGGCACTCCATTGCTTAGATCTCTGCATACCCTGAGACTGCAGTCTGGCTGGCCCGTTTCCCCTGGGCCTGGTTTGAGAAGACCTGGAGGGGCTGGAAAGGACCAATGTTTGGAAGGGCAATGCCTACTGAATCTACGGGGTTGCACTTGTAAGAATTCTTTAACAGTCTGCATGGACTTAGCTTTTTCTTCCATCTTTTTAAGAACCTCTTCTGCTTTGGTGCCAAACAATCAGTCCTTATTTAAAGAAGTGTCTAGTAACTTTGATTTGACATGGTCTGGCAAGGTCTGTTTCTTCAGCCAAGCATGTCTTCTCAGTACAGAGCCAGTGACTGCTGCCCGGCAACATGGTTCTAGAGCATCAAAGCCACACTGCAAAGTATGCTTGCTGACTTGGCTTGCAGAGTGCATAAGCTCCTGCAATTCTTTACTTTCTGCACAGTCTGAAAAGGTAGCCACTTTTTGTTTAATAAGTTCCATAATATGCTGCTGGTACTTCAGCATGTGAAACTGACAATTTACTGCCCTAATAGTAAGTGTTGCAGAGGTATATACCTTCTTACCCCATCTGTCCAAAGCTCTGGAATCCCTGTCCAAAGGGGTGGGACTCTTGGCTGTAGTAGCCTTGATACCTTTAGGCCCCTGGGAAATGATCTCTGGGTCAGCAGTAGGATTCTTGAAAAGAAATTTATGAGTTTCTGGTACTCTAGTCCCTGTCTGGTTTCCTAGGGGCAAGAGGTAATGTGTCAGAAGACTGGATTCCATAAAATCATCATCCACAACTTCCAGGACAGGGACCTGTGCTGAGGCAACTCTAGAAATTCTCTGAGTCTCTTTTTGGACTGAGGGAAGTCTTGGCATTTCCAGTGGAAATGCTCTCTTAAGGTATGCAAGGTTTCACCAAAAGAAAAATCCTCTTGAGGGGAGGCAGAGGGAATGGATTCCTCTGCATATGAATCCTCAGAAGCAGATAAGGGCATGTCTTCATAATCAGAAATGTCAGAGTCATCGGACTCCTGATCTGTAGAAGCTGAAGAGGACTGGGCTCCTTGTCTCTTAGCAGGGGAAGGCTGACTTCCCCTAATCAGCGTAATAAGGTCTTCAGCCATTCTAAATATTTGATTTCATAGCATGGGAACAGGTGCATGTGCTTTGGTCATAGGTTTTCTAAGCGTAGTGAGTACTCTGGGCCTAAGAAACTCAGTAGTTTTGGTTAAAAAAGTCGTCGGTTTAAGTCGAACATCAGTTGAGCGAATAACTGCCTCAGAAGCCGGTGCCTGCTCAGTGGCTCCCGACCCATCCAAGGTAGAGACATCTGCAGGTTCCATAGTCGAAGAGTCTCGTGGCATACCGGACTCCGGGTCTTGGTAGAGGCCTGCAAATCCACTGAAGTGGGCATCAGGGGCTGCAAAAGCACCCGAGTACCAGCAGACTGGTGACTAGCTTAAAAGAAGCGTCGGCAATTTTGGACGTATGTGGTCTGTCTCTGTCTTTATCCTTAAATTTTTTCGGAATATCGGTAGTTGGATGGCTTACCGAAGCCATTTTGGAATACGGAGAACGACAGCGAAAGAATTTAGTGACAGAGACCCCGACAACGAATGGTTTGGGTGTTATACAAGACACAAAATCGACAGCGAGGGCTGGGCATAAACAGCTGATGCAGTAAGAATGAGAATCTCTGTGAGGTGTTTGCTTTCCACAGGCAAGACAATTGTTAACTTTTTCTGACATCGGTTAGAGAAGGAAAAAAGGATCCCCAATGGGGTACTTAGCTTTAGGATTATTCAATTCATAAACTAAATTCAGGTTGAGGCCGACCAGCACTTGCGAACTGCTTCTACTTCCGCCTCCTCTGCAAAAAAGACTGATGTAATGGCATCGGCTGTCTGTTTTTATACCCCTAACGACCTGACGTCAGTCCTGGAGTGACAGCATCCAACACAGAAATACTAAGTCTCTGGTATTCGGGCTGACTGAGGGCTACCTGCAGGCAGACAACCCAAGTATGATGACTGCAACAGTGAAAAATGAACATCTGCACCTATACATGCTGCAGTACACATCCTTTTAATTTACTCTTGCTCCTCCACTGCTACTTCTGAAAACAACTGTGTGCCACTAAAAACTGGTAAAACGTGCAACTCAGATCTCCAACATTTTTCATTATACCTTCACCATTAAAAAGAAGTCATGTACTCACCATGACATTCCATGTTTGTTGTCCTTGATCTCACCTTCCTTCTTGCTGTTTGGGTTCGGAGCCGATCCTCGGCTCTGACTCGGCTGTATACTATAGCTCTAGAGCTTTTACTGACTCAAGGCTAGCCCCTATCCCAGCATGCCTAGTGGTCGTTACCCAGATCTCGTTTGTGATAACCCAACAATAGACCATATAAATAGACAAGAGATACTCTACTCTACATATCCGATGACACCTACATGTGTGTTACCCCTCCACAACAGTAATAGTAGTAGACTGAGACTAACCGTAAGGTATGGTATAAAGGAAATGCAGCCAATAGAACAAGGGATTCCTCTCAGTCCTCCAGGAAGGGGGAAGGAGGGTGGGATGCAAGAAGGAAGGAGAGATCAAGGACAACAAACATGGAATGTTAAGGTGAGTATATAACTTTTTTTGTTATGTTGTCCATATCTCGCCCTCGTTCTTGGTGTTTGGGACAGCAGCCTCAGCACCTGATTCTTGGGTGGCTCACTGTAAAAAACTCTTCATAACTGTGGAACCAAAAGGATGTCCAGTTCTGGGAGGCCACATCTACTTTGTAATAAGTGATAAAGGTATGAGATTAGCCCATGAAGCTGCTGCACAGATCGAATCCAAAGGTAATAGAGGTAGACAAGGCCCTTGTTGAGTGCCCTTTAATCTTCCCTGGAAGTTTTTGTTTATGCAACTTGCAGACATGTTTTGTAGTGTCTGAAAGCCACTTTAATAAAGTCAACTTTGAGACCACAAAACCTCTTTTATTGTCCACAAAGGATATGAACAATTGGTCAGATTTTCTAAAGTCCTTGGTTCTGTGTAAACAGAAACGTAACTGCCTATGAATGTCCAATTGAATTATACTCTGCCTTGTTGCAATGATTAGGGAAGAACACAGGAAGCTCTATGGATATTTTCAAATTTTAGTCAGAACATACCTTGGGTAAGAAAGAGGGGTTGGTTCGGAGAGAAACACGATCTTTATGGAAAATCAAGTACATCGGGCAAATATATAAGGCCTGTAATTCTGAAACCTTCTAGCTGAGGTAATTGCAACCAAGAAAAGGGTCTTCCAAGTCAGAAATTTGAGCTGACAAGTAGCAGATGGTTTGAAGGGAGGAAGAGGTTCTCTTACTGGTCTTAATACCTCTTAAGAATGCCTTGCATAACCTATGGGACAGGATATTGAAACCCATTTCTCCCATATGGAAATTAGAAATGGCAGCTAACTGAAATCAGATAGCTGCAGCTGCTCCTTGGTCAAAGATTTCAGTAAGAAATTCAAGAATCTTTGAAATGGGAGCAGTAAAAGGATCAACCTGATTTTTGCCTGCCCAACAAGAGAACCTCTTCCATTTACTAGCATAAAGTCATCTAGTAGTGGGCTTATGGGAGGAAATCAAAATGTGTTCAACTGCTGGAGAAACTTCAGGAAGCCTGGCTAAGACTGGAAGTGGAGAATCCAAGCTGTGAGCTTGAGTGTGTGAATGTAAGGATGGAGAGCCCCCGACTGATGCCTCAAAAGATCTGGCACTGGGTCCAGGATACAAGGCTCCCATTGTAAGTGAGGCCAAAGGAATGGGAACAATATCTGAAGAGGCCAGTAAGGGGCAATGAGGACTAACTTGCAACCCAATGACTGCGCTTTCTGAAGAATCTTGGGGATCAGGGGAAAAGGTGGTCACTCGAGGCACTCCTTAAAATAGAGAGCATCGATATCTGTGCAGTGACTGAGACCTGGTTCAAGGCTCCAGAGAGCACCCCTGCACTACCAGGCTATAACTCATACCACACTTTTCGGCCATGTAACCTGCACCGAAACACCAAAGGTGGAGGTGTCTCCATATTCATTAAGGATATCCACACCTCCAAGGCCAGTTGCTCAGCATAATGCATCCAAGGTTATCCAAGTGCAACTAACTCTGGGCAAAACTGCAATCCAAATTGTAGCTTGCTACAGATCTTCCACCATGCCCCAGAATTCCCACTCCTCTTTTCTGAATGTACTGGAAAATATTAGGGTTCAACCAAACACCCTAATAATGGGCAACTTCAACTACCCCACCATTAACTGGGAAAACTACCAACTCCTTAGCTCAACGCTTTCTGGAATTCATATGCATAAAGCAGTCCCAGCAGCCAATCGTGAACAAGTGCATCCTTGGGTGAATGTCCCAGTAGTGGGACTAGGGCAAAGTAGCTGCTGCATTTGTTGCTGAAGGGGGTGGCAAACAGATTGCAGCATGGCTGGCCCCATTTGCAAAAAATCAAGTCCGCAACTTCTTGCTTCAGGAAACACTTGGGCATAAGGATAGCCCGACTGAGCTTGTCCGCTATCACGTTGGATTTCCCCAGGATGTGCGTTGCAACCAGAAAGCATTGGGAAGACATCGCCCATTCCCAAACTCGTAGAGCCTCTCAACACAAGAGGTAAGATCTGGTTCCACCCTATTTGTTGATGTACCATACTACTAACATATTGTCCGTCTGGACTGCTATAGTCCCTGTAGGTAGAGAGTCCTTAAGTGCTTGCAAGGCCAGGAGCACCAGGACATTGATGTGCAAGTGGTACTCATGTTCCTGCCAAGTCCCTTGAACAGTCTGTCCTAGATAATGCCCCTCACATCTGGGAAGCATCCATGGTCACTGTGGCTACAGGTTGGGGGGGTAGAAACGGCATGCCTACTGTCACCATAAGGGAGTGAAGCCACCACTTCAGATCCTTTTTGCAGGATTCCATGATCAGAATCGGATGTGACATGGGTAAATCCTAGAATGACCATTGTGCAAATGGAAGCCACTGTAGAATTCCCATGTAGAAGTGAACCATAGGGACCAGAGTGATTGCCGCTGCCATAGAACCCAGGACCTTGAGGACAAATCTTGCTTGAATCCTCTTTTGGGTGAACAGCATGATAACTTGGCGACAGATCATTAATGCTCTTTCTTGAGGCAGCTTTGCTATCATGGCCCTTGTGTCTAAATCTGCCCCTATAAAGGTAATATACTGACAAGGCAACAAGGCAAATTTTTCGTAGTTTATGCTGATCCCAAGTTGAGAACAAGAGCGGATTGTTTATTCCCTTGCCCTGATTAGTTGAATCTCGGTGGTGGCAGTAAAGAGCCAGTCTAGATATGGAAACACCCAGATTCCTTGACGCCTCAGGTGAGCCACAACTACTGCCATGCATTTGGGTAACACCCTGGGGGCTGTTGTGAGACCAAAGGGCAGAGCTCTGAACTGATAGTGACTGGCTCCCAGCCAGAAGCGTAGAGATATCCTTGACCATCTGTCCATTTTTATGTGGTAGTATGCATCCTGGAAATTGACAGTGCACATCCAATTGTCCTGTCCCAGAAGGGGAAGAATGGACTGCAGTGTTACCATCTGGAACTTTGTTTTCTTGACTGACTTGTTCAGCCTGCTGAGATCCAAAATGGGTCTCCAGTCTCGTTTTCTTTGGAGCTGAAAAGAACCTTAAGTAAGTTCTAGATCTGATTTGGTCTGCGGGGACTTCCTGGATGACCCTTTTTCTTAGCAACCTTTAAACCTCTAGGTTTGCTTGATCCTGAAGACTGGGTGGAACATCTGGGATAGAGCATTGTCTTTTTGACAGGGGAAGTAGGGAGAAGGGAATATTGTAACCTCTGGATGTTATAGATAGTACCCTTGTATCTTCTGTGATTGTCTGCCAGGCTTTTGGGTACAAGGATAATCTCCCCCAACTGTCTCTGGAGTTGGACAGTCAGGCCTCCCTTCAGGAGCACTGGAAGGGTCTACCAGACAAGGCATCTCTGTTGCCCTGATTCTGCAGACCCCCCCTGCCATGAGGTTGGCATCTTCCATTATTTCACCCTCTGCCCCTGGGGGAAAATGCTCCACATGTGTCAGGCGAAGCTCCCTGGGATTTCCAGAACCAGATTTCCTGCTCTTCAGGCCTTTAGGATAGGGCCTAGATGGAGCAGAAAAATGTACTCCCACGGCAATATGAGTTTTGCCATTCTGTTCACACCTGGTAAGAGTCTTTTACCAGAGGCCCAAACAGGGATGAGCTGTCAAAGGGGGCATTGGTAAAGGAAGACTTGAAGGGCTCCACAAAATGACAAAGGCGCATCCAGGAGTGTCTACGTAAGGTTACCCCTGTGCCTGCCGCTCTGCATGACCCATTGGCTGCATAAGAAATGAGTCACATGGAGGCATTAACCACTGAAGTCAAGGTTGCAAGCTGAGAAGCCACCTTGTCCAAGGCTCCCGCAGCTGTAGGATCCTGTAAGGTTATCTAACTCCTTGAGGAGATCCCTTTAAAGCCTTGTAAAGTGGGACAAATAGTTCAGCGACCCGAGTGTAAAGCTCGCTGAAGAAAACATATGCTTCCCGTATCTGTCCATTGTACGAGACTATTTGGCAGATGGACAGATGAAGTTTCCACTAATTCCTTCTTGGTGGCTGCTGCCACCACCATAGCATCAACGCAAGCACCTTTAGATAAGAACAGCCTGTCTTCAGGGGCTGTAATGAATTTATTGGGCCTCCGCAGAACTGGTTCCATCGTCTCTGGAGAGCTTCAAGCCTTCCAACTCACTATATGCAATAGTGGGTCGAAAGGAGGAGATACCCAAGAGGTGGAAGTTCGGGAACAGAGTGCATCCAGGTACACTGACTCGTCTTCAGAAGGGGGAAGGGACTTCCAGTCACCCCTCTGTCTAAGGATTTCTAAGATGTCTGAAAAGGAGACATCTTTAGAGGGGGACTGTGGGGACCCTTCTGAGTCATTCAAGGCTGTGATGTCAAGAACTCAGGGGAATCCACATGCTTCCTCTTGCAAGTCCACTTCTGAGGGACCTCTGAGGGATGCTCAGGGGAGGTTTCTGACAAGGTGGGATCACCCAATGGGTTGTCCTGGGGAATGGGTTCCCTACACTTTGGGTGGAGGGGAGGCTTGGAGGCAGAC